>NC_053024.1:406938419-407117460 GCF_003073215.2 Triticum urartu
ATGGCATAGAAGCTAGACTTGGCAAGAACAACCACATAGCATGCACGGATCAATAGCAACATCCTCGGCAAAATCGCTAATGAGTCAACAATCTGCCAGGATTCACGAAATAGCAAAAGTAGAGCTCGATTGACTCAAGCCAGGGTGATCCATAAATGCAAACAAAGACCTGGATGGATAGATCAACACAATATTAACAAATCATCCTTACTGAACATCCTCAAAAGAGGCACGGATCACTAGGAAACAGCATGAACATATGGCATAATGACAAAATCAGGACAATGACTTGGAGAAATTCTATGTCCATGAAATCAGCATTACCGAATACGCTACTTTGCAAGCTTGTGCTAGTCACCAAACATATCACAAAAATACAAGGTAAGCACCTTTGTAAAGATGGCATGGCATATAACAAAACTCACGTAGAGCTCAGGAGCATATCATGCACACATTAATCATGGCAAAAATGACAAATATCTATTTGATGAAACAAATCTGACAATTATATCACATAGCCCTCTTCCAACAGCATTTCGGTCATCAAGATGAGCTCAAATGAAAATGATACAAGGAGGTGAAATGATGTACTCTCTGAGACGAACATTTTGATATGCTACACACTCAAATCGGAGCCACGGCTGCGGAGATACGATGCGATGAAATACGCATAAAAACTAGGGTTAGGGCAAAAAGTCAACCGAGGTTAGGGTTCTAGATCTGGATTCGGATCGGGCACTGTAGCTGGCGCGGTGCCTGAGGATGGCCGGCCGGAGTCGAGGTCGACGGACTTGGCGCTCGCCGGAGAAGAGGTTCGCGGGGCCGACGCGGCGCTTGGCAGCGGCGGACGAGGGCGGCGGTGAGGCGGTGGGCTCCGGTCGACGCGGGGCTTGGCGCGGGCGGCGGCCGGACTTGCGGAGCTCGCCGGCGTCCAATGTCGGCGGCAGGACGGTGAAGGGCGGCGCCGGGCGGAGTGCGGGCGGCGCTGGAAGGCGGGTGGCGACGCAGGGCGCGGCCCGGGAGGCAGCGCGGGAGGGCCCGCCCTGGGCTTCAGTGGGCCGGTGGCGGGAGGAGACTGGCCGGGACACATGGCACGTACCGGTTGGCTGTGGGCGGCGGCGGACGTTGTCCGGCACGGGCCGGACACGTCCGGCGCGCGGAGGAGCGGATTTTCTAGTGTTAGGGGTGGAGAGATCCGAAAATTTTGGGAGGAGGCCTATTTATAGAGGTGGGAGGAGCTAGGATGCTCCAAATGAGGTGCGGTTTTCGGCCACGCGATCGTGATCGAATTCTCTAGATGATGGGAGAGGTTTTGGTGGGTTTTGGGCCAAATTGGAAGGGTGTTGGGCTGCAACACACACGAGGCCTTTTCGGTCCCTCAGTTAACCGTTGGAGTATCAAACAAAGTCCAAATGGCACGAAACTTGACAGGCGGTATACCGGTAGTAAACCAAGGCCACTTGGCAAGTCTCGGTCCAATCCGGAAATGTTTAAACCCCACACACGAAAAGAGGTAGAAAGGTCCACCGGAGGAGATAGGAGCGCCGGAATGCAAAACGGACAACGGGGAAAATGCTCGGATGCATTAGACGAACACGGATGCCAATGTAATGCACATGATGACATGATATGAGATGCATGACAAAGGCAACAACACACGAAGACAAAAACCCGAACCCGAGGAAATAAAATAACTTAGCGCCGGAAACGGCAAGAGTTGGGATACATATAAGGTAAATTACATCCGGGGTGTTACATTAGCACACCGTGTTTTCACTTTGTCGGCTATAAAATTGGAGTCTTTATCAGTGATGATGCTGTGTGGGAGACCAGAACGGTGTATGACACCGGATATAAAGTCTATCACTAGTCCGGCTTCGGCCGTTTTAACTGGCTTGGCCTCTATCCACTTAGTGAATTTATCTACCATGACCAGCATATATATTTTCTTATGGCTTCCCCCTTTAAGGGGTCCGACCATATCAAGCCCCCAGATCGCGAAAAGCCATGTAATGGGGATTGTTTCTAAGGCGGTAGGCGTCATATGGCTTTGATTGGCGAAAAGCTGGCATCCCACACAACATTGGACAATGTCCTGTGCATCTGCTCGTGCCGTCGGCTAGAAGAAACTGGTACGGAAGGCCTTGCTTACAAGAGCCCGGGCTGCGGCCTGGTGATCGCCAAGACCAGCATGGATTTCGGCCAGGAGCTGCCATCATTCTTCTTCGGAGATACATCTTTGAAGTATTCTAGTAGAACTCTTCTTATAGAGCTCTCCTTCATGAACCTTGTAGGCTTTCAAGCGCCAAACGATGCATCGAGCCTCACTTTGGTCCTCAGGGAGCTCTCGCCTATTAAGGTAGGCCAGGAAGGGTTCGGTCCATGGGGCAATTACTGCCATTATTAGATGGGCCGATGATGTTGTTTCGGTGGCTGAGCCCCCGATGATATCGGTATTGTGTTAGGAATCTTGGGGTATGGCCGAATCCGGACTAGTGTTGCTGCTCTCATCCTGCCACACCACGGATGGCTTGAAGAGCCTTTCCAAAAAGATGTTAGGCGGGACGGGGTCACGGTTGGCGCCCATGCGAGCAAGGACATCCGCCTCTTGATTACTTTCTCGAGCCACATGATGAAACTCGAGTCCCTCAAACCGAGCTGATATTTTGAGTACGATGCTATGATAGGCCGCCATCTTCGGATCTTTAGCGTGGAAGTCTCCGTTTATTTGGGATATTGCGAGGTTTGAATCCCCACGCACCTCCTGGCATTGTATGCCCATAGAGACAACCATTTGAAGACCGTTCAATAAGGCCTCGTATTCGGCTGCGTTATTGGAGTCTGTGTATGAAAGTGCAACTATCCCTAGGTGGTTTTGGTAATTCCTAACAACATATAGCTCATTGAGCTAATGCTATTCCAAGATTAATATTTCAGGAAAAGCTCAATGAATGGCATGGCATGGATGAGGAAAGTGGACCCCTCAAAATACTAAGGACAAAAAGATTGGCTCAAGCTCAAAGCTCAAGACTCTACATTATATATTTTAGTGATCCAAGATCACATTGAGTCTATAGGAAAAGCCAATACTATCAAGGAGGGATGAGGTGTTGCTTGATGAGGTTCTTTCTTCATAGTGCTTAGTGATATGCTCCAAAACCCTCAACTACCTTCCCACATCCACATATGACCTAAACCAAAAGTCAAACTCGGCCCCACCGATTCTTTCTATCCGGCGCCACCGAGTTCAGATGTCATAGCCACTGCCATAAACCCTAGGCAAATTGGTCTCACCGATACGGATCTCGGTCACACCGAGATGGGGTTGTAATCTCTCTGTTTCCCTTCGTAACGTTTCAGTCCTACTGAGATGAGCGATCGGTCCCACCAAGTTTGCAATGTAAACTCTCTGTTTCCCATTTGTAACATTTCCGTCCCACCGAAATGAGCGATCGGTCCCACCGAGTTCACCTGACCAACTCTCTGGTTAGCTTATTACCAAAACCGGCCCCACCGAGTTTGTGTAATCGGTCACACCGAGATTACGTTATGCCTTAACCCTAACCATATCGGTCCTACCGAGTTGCATCTCAGTCCCACCGAACATCCTAACGGTCACTAGGTTTGCTAAATCGGTCCGACCGAGTTTCTCAATTCGGTCTCACCGAGATTGGTAAATTGTGTGTAACGGTTAGTTTTTGTGTGGAGGCTATATATATCCCTCCACCCACTCTTCATTCATGGAGAGAGCCATCAGAACATACCTACACTTCCAATACACATTTTCTGAGAGAGAACCACCTACTCATGTGTTGAGGCCAAGATATTCCACTCCCACCATATGAATCTTGATCTCTAGCCTTCGCCAAGTTGCTTTCCACTCAAATCTTCTTTCCACCAAATCCATATCCTGAGAGAGAGAGAGTTGAGTGTTGGGGAGACTATCATTTGAAGCACAAGAGCAAGGTGTCAAAACCGGCGGATCTCGGGTAGGGGGTCCCGAACTGTGCGTCTAGGCGGATGGTAACAGGAGACAAGGGACACGATGTTTTTACCCAGGTTCAGGCCCTCTCGATGGCAGTAAAACCCTACTCTTTCTTGATTAAAATTGATGATATGGGTAGTACAAGAGTAGATCTACCACGAGATCAGAGAGGTTAAACCCTAGAAGCTAGCCTATGGTATGATTGTTGTGATTGTGTCCTACAGACTAAACCCTCCGGTTTATATAGACACTGGAGGGGGCTAGGGTTACACAAAGTCGGTTACAAGGAAGGATATCTACATATCCATATTTCCAAGCTTGCCTTCCACGCCAAGGAGAGTCCCATCCGGACACGGGACGAAGTCTTCAATCTTGTATCTTCATAGTCCAACAGTCCGGCCAAAGGTTATAGTCCGGCTGTCCGGATACCCCCTAATCCAGGACTCCCTCAGTAGCCCCGAACCAGGCTTCAATGACGATGAGTCCGGCGCGCAGATTGTCTTCGGCATTGCAAGGCGGGTTCTTCTCCAAATCCCGAATACCTGTTAAATAGTGTCGGGCTTCTCGTAAATGCTGCGCTCCTTGGCTTCTACGCACCTTCCACATGTCAAGCGAATGTGAAGAGCCAAGTTGTTTTTACATTTACCCACCTAGCTATGCAAATGAGCTGTCTATTAAAGAGACGGGGATTCAGATCCAAACCACACCATCCTCCCTTAGCGATCATTCATCGGAGCGCACCCGAAAGAAATCCATTCCATCATGGCCGATCGATGCAGCTCCTCCTCTCGTTCCCCCAGCCCCAAGCCTGGAGATTGGGAGAGGTGTTCCGTCACGCACAGCCAACTGGTGAAGCTTCAGACCCAGGGATTTCTCCCCCCAGCGTATATGGTCCTAGTTCGAGCCGGGCTCGCCACCTACAATGGCGGAGAGCTTTCCCAATCCCTCTAAGGGAGAGCGGGTATGCCTCGTCCCCTATTTGATAAGAGGACTCGGATTTACAATTCTTCCGTTTCTCCGGGGGCTCCTGGAGTTGTGCGGCCTCCAGTTGCACAGCCTTACCCCTGCATCCATACTACATATCGCGGGCTACGTAGCCCTTTGCAAGCTGTTTTTGGGTTGCGAGGCTCATTTCGCACTGTGGAAGAAGTTGTTCTGCCTTGTGCCCCATTCTCAGAGGGGGTCAATATATCAAGTGGGCGGAACCAAAGTACGGCGCATCACCGGGATCGGATATCTATCCGGAACCCCAAAGAAGGCGTCCGAAGACTGGCCTTTAGAGTGGTTTTGTATAGAAGACGTCCCCCTTCCGGATCCTATTCGGATCGGCCTTCCTGAGTTCGATAATTCTCCTTTGAAGAAACGCCTAAGCTGGCGCCCACGGAGCCCCTAGGAAGAAGATGACGAAGACGTCCTTTACCTGATGAGCCAGATAAAGTTGTTGGCTCAATCCGGACTGACCATGATCGAAGTCATGTCAATGTGCATTATGCGGGGGGGTGCAGCCGCTTCAATATAGAGGCCACCCCATGTGGGATTTCAACGGGGAGGATGATGCCACCCACTGCGGCCGCAAGGGGCCGGACTCGACCGCTGCTCTAGCAAAAATATTGTCCGATTTGTACAAGGGAGAAGAGGAGGAATTCCTCCGCGTCAATCCACAGGGCGGATTTTCTATGTATAATCCTCCGATCTAGGTAAGTCAACACCTTTCATGTCCATCCGTTCCCATATTCCCATAGTTAAGTATTTTACCTTGCGATTTCAACGCAGGAGCTGCGTAAGGCTGTAAGGGAGATCAACAGCCCGCCTCTACAACCAGAGGATCCTTAAGGATCCCTCGACCCAGCCTCCCAAGAGGATCCGGACATATCTGTGGAACTAATTGATAGGCTGTTTTACCAATTAAGCAGCGATGAGGCCTTGGTGGCCATTACGGCCGATTACCCTGGGCTGCTCCCAACTTCGCAGGTAACTGAGACCAAAGTCCCAACATTTTGAAAAGGATTAATCCTTGTGCACTTTGCTTACCGTATACCAACGGCGTTTTACAGGGGAGGCCCTTGGGACGTCATGCCAAGCCCGCGGCGACTAGCCAGCAAGGGGCTGCGAGGCCGGGCAGGCCGAAAAGAAATGCAGTCCAGACTAAGACACTGGCGCAGCGGTATGGCGCGCCACCTCACTCCATGGTATCATTTTTAAAGGCATATTAACGCTCGTGCTTTCTTAGGAAGAAGAACGCTCGCCAGACTATATCCGGAGCGGTCGCCAATCATGCCTCCACCAGTCAGGCTCCAAGGCCGGACCCGGAAGCGGGAGCGAATATGAGGCGCACGCCGGATGCTCCTTCGACAGAGGATGCGGACAGAATGTCCGCCACAAATTCCAAGGTGGAGAGCGCCATGAACCACAGGCATCGCCGAGCCGTTCTCCGTGACGCTTGTTTCTCCCAAGAGGCATTTGACGCCTTCAACTCGGGAGGCGCGTACCTCCGTGCTGCTCAGAATGGTCTAGCCAGAGCCATGGACCAATATGTAAAGGATATATGGGTGAGAGAATTTGATGATTATATATAGTAGTAGCCCCTAAGACTTGAAATAGTTAGAATAACTGATTTAAGGATCATTTGTTATGCAGGTTCTTACAGAAAAGAATACCCAATTGTCCCATGAGCTTGAAGAGTGTAAGGCCCAACTTCAGGATGCACTGGCCGCCGAAGATAAGTTCAAGAAGACCCTCTCGGGTAACACATATTTAAAATGATAGATACCGTATAGAGTGTGGCATATGTGCACATCTGACAACAAATATTGCAGATGACGCCGAAGGAAATCCGGATGAGCAACATCTCTTGCGCCGGCTAAAGGCCGGCGAGAGCGTGCTTACGAGGGTTAGGCAGGAGAAAAATAATCTCCAGGATGCCAACACCCAGCTGAGCGTGGAACTGAAGGACGTTCATGCCCAACTGTCGGACTCCGTGAAGGAGAATCAGCGGCTTCGACGCGACATTTTCAGTAAGTGCTTGAATGAACTTGTTAAAAAGAGTTCGGCGAAGAAGCCTGCTAACAGAGTTATGTCTGTAGGTATGCTGACGGGTCGTCCCGCGGATGAGATGCCCGGGTCTGCGGGTGATCTTCTACCAGAGCTATCGCAACTGCACGAACGAGTTCGGCAGGTGATGCGAGGTGTTTCCCAGGCCTTATGGCCATCTGACTCCCTGCCTGAAAGTCTAGGAGAGCTTGCGGAGAAGCTTAAGGGAGCGCGGTGACGCTTCCGATTATGGAAGAAATCGGCCTGCCGTCAAGGTGCCAGGGAAGCCTGGGCCATGGTGAAGACACTTATACCAAGGCTGACCCAAACCACATGGCTGAGGTCGGACCTGTGGGGCCTGATGGGAAAGAGATCCCCGTGAGCTTAGTGTACGGGCAAGTAGAATTGGCCGCAAAGTATTCCCAACAGGAATGTAGACTAGATAGCTTGTTGGATGGTATAGAAGAGGAATTTAACCAGTCAAAATTGAATATGTAATTAAATTGACATGTATAATGCCTTCTAGCTGGATTGTAGATCATTTGTCATGGCGGACCTTTCCGCTTCAACCTCAGGACCCGATAGTCCGGAGTGTGTCGGTGCAGAACGACACCTATGGGATCACGAGAATCCCTACTACGGTTGGCGGGGCGCGGGGTCGTGAGAAGAGTGGATCTAACAGGTAGCACACGGTTCGTTTATCCAGGTTCGGGCCGCAAGGATGCGTAAAACCCTACTCCTGCTTTGGTGGATTGTATATTTGTGTTCTTGAGCTAGCTATGGGGCGTGAGGAGCTCCAAAAAGCCGAATCCCTCTCCTGGTCGCCTCGGGCCTCCTTTTATAGAAAAAGGGGTTGCCACAGTGGCACACAGGAGGTGGAAAGGGAACAGTGATGTGAGGTTATCCCTCGCATTACATGACAAGGCGCATTGAATGCGTCTTGCTTAGGTGTCCTTGCTTTATCGGGATGGGGGAGAGATCTGCCTTGTTCGTCGCCGCTCCTTCTTGTGTCGACACGCGCCCTGGCCAGCGACGCCTGCGATGCCACGTAAGTAGGCAGGTAGCTGAGGTGGCGCAGTGGTAGGTCTTCACGAAGATCTGCATGCCGCCACGCAGGTGCCTGCCGAGCTGGTTGGGTTGGCAGCTGCATGCATGCGGTGGTGGAGGTTTAGTTGGCGTGGGCCTGATGGTGGCCCTGCAGGTGTCCTCGGTAAGGGCCTTGCCGGGGCCCCAGCAAGGGTCTTGCCGAGGTGCCTGCTGTCATCCCCGGCAAGGCGCTTGCCGGGGGCCCTGTGGTCTCCGTCGGCTGGGATCCCGCCAAGGGTTGTCGTCTCCTTAGTGTGTATCTGATCTTGAATGTCTTCACGAAGATCTGCATGCCGCCACGGGGATGTCTCCCGAATCCTTGCCCTTTGGGGGCAGTGGACTCAAGGGTGATTTGCTCCGTAGGCGCGGGACGAGTTGCCGCGGCAAGGGTCTTGCCGGGGCTGCTAGAACTGTCTCCCGGCAAGGATCTTGCCGGGGGGGTCCGCTTCGTCCCCTTTGCTCTTCGTGGTCTTGGCCTTGGCGTCGTAGTTCTCTTGAGCTTCGGTCTTACCCTGGCTCACCTCCCTTGCCTTGCTTGGTGTGGTGGTACCCGCGGCTCAGACTGCCCGTGCACAGTTATAGGGGTACAAAAAGTGTACCCCTCTTTTTGTACACCAACAGGAGCCCCCGGGCCAGGTCCACACATAAGCGCAACGCGTTGTTTGGGCTAGGCCCAAAAACGGTGCGCGGGCAGGCGGGGCAGTTTTTACCGTGGTAAGATTCTTCGCGCGTTGCGTGTCCCACGATTCCCGCGCGTGACGCGGCGTGGGGAGGCGCGTGTGACATGGGCGGCATGCGTGGGGTTGGTTCCCGCAGGCATGCGTCACGTCGTAGTAAAGGGGGCAGTTCGCGCCTTCCCCATAAACAGAGGGAGGCGTGGAGGCGCGGCCCATTTACTGAATGGGGCCGAGGCGCGGTCCTCGAGGCGTCCACTCCCCACGATCACGGGGTGGGGAGAGGTCGCCTCACCCGTCCCCTCGGTTCTACATGTTCGCCGCGTGTCTCCCATGCGCTTGGGGTGGCAAACGGTGGAGGCGGGAGACCGGGCCGTCGCTGGTTGGGGCAGCGGGTCGGCTCCCTGGCTCCCTGCGCCTCCTGTGTCTTGATTGGCCGAGCGGGGCGGCCAAGCCCCAACCCCGATCCTTTATAAAGAGCGGTAGGGGGGATGGCGTCCCGCATTCTTTCATCTTCTTCTTCCTTCAGCTTCTGCTCCTCCCTTCCATCCGTCATGGAGAGAGGGAACCCCGGTCCTTCAACAGTGGCAGCGAGGGTCGCCGCTCGACAACGCGTCCCTCCTTCTCCTGCGCCTGCGGTGGCAGATCCATCCACGAGTGGAAGGGGGAGGTGGCGAGGCCGTGGGCGAGGCCGGGGCGCTCGGGGAAGAGGAGGACGGGGTGGCGCGCTGGCCTCGCCTCCGCCAGCAGCTCCTCCTCCAATGGAGGGCCATGTCGGGGATGACCCTTGTGAGTTCTTCGTCAGGCTGCGCCGGCCGCCGTGCCATCGCCTTCATCTCTCGACTCCATTTGCGCGGGAGATGGAGCTGGATCCGCCGGAGTCGTTGTGGCTGCATATGAGGGGCCGCGGGATCAGTGGCACACGGGCCCGTGTCGACTTCCCTGCCCCTCACGTGATGTATCTCCGTCGGGGATGGAAGACGTTTTCCCATATCCACCGCTTGACGGAGGGGCTCACTCTCCATTTTAAACTGATGGAGGGTGGCCTTCTCGCCGTCAAGGTCTTCGGGTGCTTTGGGACCCGTGCAAGGTGATGCGTGGAGAGCTATTCTGATAGCGAAGACTCCTCCTCGGGCGGGAGTGATGAGGAGGACAGCGGCAGCAACGACGAGGGTAGTAGGCGGCAGGATGACGGGTCCGATTAGGTGTCGGGTGCCGCTCCGTGCGGCACCGGCGACCCCATCATCCGCGTCGCCGGCTCCCTGAACTTCTCGGGGTCGTCTCCTTGGGCGGCTGGCGTTGGGAGGCTGCGGAAGACGAAGAGGGCGGGCGGCAAGGCCATCAAGTTGGAGTACGCGGGCACCGACGCCTTCGACGCGTGCTGACGTCCTGCCGCCTCGTCTTCGAGCTCTGCTTCTGGCGCCGCCATCACCATCCAGCCTTTGGATGGCCACCAAGATGTTCTCTTGGTGTCTTCTGCCACCCGTAGGTCGCCTAGGCACTCCTTTTGTCTCCTTCGCCTCCTTGACCTGCCTCCTGAGGAGAGGGATAAGAAAGGGATTACAGGCACCTTATATCTTTTTTGTTTGTAAGCCTTCGGGCCTTTGTTGAATTTAAAACTTGTAATCCCATCATTCATGTTTTTCATTCCCTATGGACTGTACCTGAGTGGAATGTTTTTAATGAAAAAGGGATGCTTGTCGGGTCATTTGTTTGCGGGTGGAACCCACGACCAGGAGTAAATCCTTGATATCTTCAAGATAAACATTTCCTTGCCCGGCAACAGGCCTTGCCGTCTCCCCACTTCGCTCGACCTTCCTCACGCCTTTGGCGGAGGCAGGGATGAGGCGGGTTTTGGCTCCTTGTTTCATCCTTTTGCTGCCGCGAGTACGACCAAACTTGGCCCGAGGAACGAGCCCTAGGGCCTAGAGTTATGGGAGCACGGTAGCTTAGGGGAAAACGAGGTTTCACATACCTTAGTCCATAATGGAATGCACGATAAGGGATGAAGAACTTATCTGAAGCTGCAGCCCCCGCCAACCCTGGTTCGCCGTGGGTGAATCTTTGCTCTTGCATCCCCCGGCAATACTGGCCTGTTGGGGGCTAGATGCTGGTCTGTTCATCTTCTTTTCCTCCCCAAGTGGTTCGACACGAATATCCGTGTGTCCTATGAACCAAAGAAGACAAAAGAAAGATAAGGAGATGCACACTCGACCTCTAAGCTAGGGATTAGTCGCTGCTAAGAACTATCAACCCTAACCAAGGACGAGACTCGACCTAGCATGCATGCTATAACTCAGGGTGCCAGCGCTTCATTTACTTATGCTCAGGGTCTGCGCCTGGCTTTGTACAAAGGGTTACATGCGTCATCGGCAATGCTCATACAAAAGGTGGCTTGCCGGGGGGCCCGGCCAGCCGCGCCTTACGGGTAAAACTTGCGAAGATGCTCAATGTTCCAGGAATTACTCACTGGAATGGCATCTTCGGTCTCCACACGGACTGCGCCGGGCCTGGTGACTCCTATTACCCGATAAGGGACTTCCCACTTTGGCATCAACTTGTTGGAATTTTTGGCCGATTGAACGTGCCGAAGAACAAGGTCGCCTTCCTCAAAGCTTCGGGCATGAACCTTGCAGCTATGGTAGCGGCGCAAGGCTTGCTGGTAGCACGCTGCTCTCACAGCCGCCCGAAGACGATCTTCCTCAAGGAGCGTCGCGTCATCTTGGCGCAGTTGCTCTTGCTCAAGCTCATCATAAGTGAGTACTCGAGGTGACCCGTATATGAGTTCAGTGGGGAGAACTGCTTCTGCCTCGTATACCAGGGCAAAGGGTGTCTGGCCGGTGGCTCGATTTGGTGTCGTTCTGATTGACCAAAGAACCGTCGACAATTCATCAATCCAGCGCCTTCCACTCTTATGCAGCCTGTCAAAGGTCTTTGTCCTTAAGCCTCGCAGTACTTCAGCGTTTGCCCTCTCAGCTTGACCATTGCTTCGTGGGTGAGCAACGGAAGCGAAACAGACTTTGCTGCCGAGGTCTTGGGTATATTGCATGAAGGTGCGGCTTGTGAACTGTGTACCGTTGTCGGTGATGACCCTGTTGGGTACACCAAAACGGCACACTAGTCCCTTGAAGAATTTGACGACTGACTGAGCTGTGACCTTCCTCACTACTTCCACCCCTAGCCACTTTGTGAACTTGTCGATTGCGACGTACAAGTACTCAAAGCCCCCGACAGCGCGGGAGAAAGGGCCCAGTATGTCGAGCCCCTAGACCGAGAAGGGCCAGGAGAGAGGAATGGTTTGAAGGGCTTGAGCTGGCTGATGAAGCTTCTTTGAATGGAACTGACACGCTTCACACCTGGTGACCAGTGTCGTCGCATCCTGGAGGGTGGTGGGCCAGAAGAAGCCTTGCTGAAACGCTTTGCCGGCAAGGGCCCTTGACCCGATGTGGGATCCACATATGCCTCCATGAATCTCCGCCAACAGCCCCAGTCCTTCCTCTCGAGGGATACACTTCAATTTCACACCGTTCGGCCTCTTTCTGTACAGGACGTCATCGACGAACTGGTACATAGTAGAGCGACGGGCTACTTTTTCTGCTTCTTCCTGCTCCTCAGAAAGTTCCCCTGTTTGGAGGCATCAGACAGTATGCTGTGCCCATGCTGGAGCCTGGGGCTCGACGGCAAGGACTAAAGGCGTTTCCTCCGCTACAGGAGCGGCTGTCTCGTCGGCAAGAGCTTGATGCTCCGTCGGAGCAAGCCGTCCTGTGGCGGGCTCAGTATCTCCGGCAGCATCCTTGCCGGCGGCTCCGGGGAGCTCGGCGGGAAAGTACTTGCCGGGTCCTGATTTCCTCCTCTTGTTTTGCTCTGTTGATGGATCAACAGATGGCTGAGTTAGCTGAAGCACAAAGGTACCTGGTTCCACAGGTAGCTTGAGCGCAGCGCGTTTTGACAGGTAATCGGCGATATCATTCTCCGCTCGGGGAATGTATTCTGCCTGTATACCATCAAAATGCTCTTCCAGCTTTCTTACTTCATCGACGTAGGCCTTCATCAATGGGCTTTGGTAATCCTTGTTGACTTGCTTGACGACAAGTTGCGAGTCGCCTCTAACGACGAGTTTCTTGATTCCGAGGTCCACCGCGATCCTAAGACCGGCAAGCAGCCCTTCATACTCAGTCGTATTGTTTGTTGACACCTCCCTGGGAAGTGCATCTGGATCACGTACTTGAGGTGCTCTCCGGTGGGCGCGACAAGCAGTACGCTAGCCCCGGCGCCCTGTAAGGAGAAAGCTCCATCAAATTACATGATCCAGTCGCAACTTGCCTCCTTGCTGGGGAGAGCAGTCTCTTGGGTTTCTTCGTCAGGCGTCGCGGTCCATTCTGCAACGAACTCTACCAGAACTCGGCTTTGAATCGTCGAGGTACTCTCAAACTTGAGGCCAAAGCTGGACAGTTCCAGTGCCCACTCTATGATCCTTCCCGTTGCGTCTGGATTGTGCAATATCCGTCGCAGAGGGAGGCGGGTGACGACAGTGATTTCGTGCGCCTGGAAGTAGTGACGCAGCTTCCTCGAGGCCATAAGAAGGCCAAAGAGCATTTTCTGCACACCGGAGTACCTTGATCTAGCCCCCTGCAGAAGGGAGTTAACAAAGTAGACCGGGTGGTGCATCATCTTCTTCCTTGGCGGCACTTCAACCGACTGTGTTGCCTCGGCATCGGTGGCATCGGGCTCCGTCGCTGCTATTACCTCATCATCAATTTCTCTCTGCGCCACTAGTGCGGCGCTGACCACCTGGTTCGTTGCCGCCAGGTACAGCAGCAACGGTTCCTGTGGCCTAGGCGCAACTAGTATTGGCGCGGAGGAGAGGTACCTCTTCAAATCTTGCAATGCTGCTTCGGCTTCTGGTGTCCACTCCATCGGGCCCGCCTTTTTCAAAATCTTGAAAAAGGGAAGGGCGCGCTTGGCGGACTTGGAGATGAACCTGCTCATCGCGGCAACGCAACCGGCAAGCCGACGCACATCCTTGACTCGCTTGGGCGCTTCAATCCGCTCTATAGCTTTGATCTTGTCCGGATTGGCCTCTATCCCACGCTGTGACACAAAGAACCCGAGAAGCTTGCCAGACGGGATGCCGAAGACGCACTTCTCAGGGTTCAGCTTGAGATTGATCTTGCGTAGGTTTGCAAATGTTTCTTGTAAATCTGATACGAGGGTTGCCCTGTTCTTGGTTTTGACCACTATATCATCCATATAGGCTTCCATATTTCTATGGAGCTGGGGTTCAAAACCAATCTGGACCGCCCTTGCAAACGTTGAACCAGCACTCTTGAACCCGAAAGGCATCCGTATAAAGCAATATGTACCACATGGGGTGATGAATGCCATTTTCTCTTCATCTTTCCTTGCCATGAAGATCTGGTGGTAGCCAGAGTAGGCATCGAGGAATGACAACAGATCACACCCAGCTGTGGAGTCAACAATCTGGTCGATGCGCGGCAACGGGAAGGGGTCTTTGGGACAAGCCTTATCAATATATGTGTAATCAATACACATCCTCCACTTCCCATTTGCCTTGTGCACTACCACCGGATTGGCCAACCACGTTGGATGGAGCACTCCTCTTACCAAACCCGCTGCTTCTAGTTTCCGGATCTCCCTGTGATGAACTCTTGTTGTTCCAAAGCTTTCTTTCTAACCTTCTGCTTGACGGGCCACGCATGAGGACAGACAACAAGGTGGTGCTCAATCACCTTCCTGGGAATGCTGGGGATGTCGGATGCTTGCCAGGCAAACACATCGACATTCGCCCGCAGGAAGGTGACAAGCGCGTCTTCCTATTTGTCGTCAAGGGTGGAGCTTATGGTAAAAGCTCCTCCCGTGCCGTCCTCCTTGACAGAAACCTTCTTGGTTCCCAGCAGTGTGGCCCTGGACTTCTAGTTTACGTCGGCGGAGCTCTCTGGCGCGTCCTCGACGGGAGCGCTACACTCCGAAGAGCTGCGCTTGCCGGAGTGGGTGCCTGAGGTCTCACTGGTCTTCTTCTTTTGCCTTCCTGGGGCTCCAGCGGCAGGAGCAAGTGCCTTGGTAGTGGCGGCTGCTGCAACTGCTTGTTGATAGAGTTGGTCAGTGCAAATTAGCGCATCCTTCTTGTCTGATGGGACGGTGATGATCGTCACAGGCCCCGGCATCTTCAGGGTGTTGTAGGCGTAATGTGACGCCGCCATGAACTTGGCCAGCGCTGGGAGGCCAAGGATCCCGTTGTAAGGCAAGGGGATCTTGGCAACATCGAACACAACCCTTTCTGTCTTGTAGTTCAGATCACTTCCAAAAGTCACGGGCAACGTGACCTTTCCCTTTGGTTGACTTCTTCCCAGGTTGACCCCCTGAAACGTGCTCGTCTCTTCGAGGTCTTCATCAGGAATCTGCAATTTCTCGATCACGGCAGGCGAGATTAAGTTCAGACCGGCCCCGCCATCGACTAGCATCTTTGTCACCTTGAGGTTGCGTATTGTTGGTGAAACCAACAATGGCAAGCACCCGACCGCAGTAGTGCGATCAGGGTGATCCTCAGTGTCAAAAATGATAGGTGTGCTGGACCACTTCAGCAGCCTTTGGGCATCAAACGACGGTTCCGCCGCTGTAATCCCATGCGCCCACTGTTTAAGCTAGCGGTGAGAGGCATGCAGCGAGGCGCCGCCATCGACGCACATGGCCTCTGTAGCTTTCTGAAATTCTTGGTCACCAGACTCATCGTCCTCTTCGTGATCATCGTCTTCTAGCTTTTTGTCACGGCCCCGGGCAGGCCTCTCCCACTATTTACCTTTGCCGCGATGGCCCTCCTGGCCGTCACGCTTCTTGCCGGACCCCTCAGCACCGTCCTGGCCTTTCTCGTTGTCCTGCCTCTCATATTCAGCACTCTGCTTCTCAACGAGGAGCTCAACCTGTCGGCAGTTCTGGAGATCATGGCCTTTGGTGTGATGGATCTTGCAGTATTGCTTGTCGAAGTTTCCTGGCTTCTCGGCAGCCGCCAAGGCCGGCAGGCGACACATCCGGCAATTTCCTTGTCGGGGTCATCTGCCTTGGTTTTCTTGGCGGAGCCGGAGTCGCCAGATCCCTCGACGGCAAGCACAACTTTACCTTTCCACTTCCTGTTGCGGCGCCGACCTTTCTTTGCCGGGGCGGCAGTATCCTCATCTGAGGGGTCGGTTTCCATGCCGGCATCTTCGCCGGGGTACTTCCTTCCCTCTTCTGCCCGGGCACATTTGTCAGCAAGAACATAGAGTTCTGCCACATCTTTCACCTTGTTCATTGCCAGTTCTTCGCGCATCTTGCGGTTATGCACGTTCTGATGGAACGCGCTGATGATGGTGGCAGGGTGAACATCAGGGATATTGTACTATACCCGGCTGAACCTCTGTATATACTTGCGCAGACTCTCGCCTCCCTTCTGGGGAATGACATGCAGGTCACTTGCTTGGCCATGGGCTTGGTGACCCCCAGTAAAGGCGCCCACAAACTCATGTCACAAATCTGACCAGGAGGAAATAGAGTCTACCGGCAAGTGCATCAACCATGACATGGCGTTGGGTTTAAGAGCCAATGGAAAGTAATTCGCAAGCACCTTATCATCGCGGGCTTCGGCAGCTTGCATCGCGACGGTGTAGATGCTGAGGAACTCAGACGGGTGAGTCTTGCCGCTGTACTTTTCGCCAACTATCACGATGGTGCAGATGGTGTAGATGGCGTTGGGTTTGAAGGTGCGGTGAGTGGGCCACTGGAACTGCCGCAGCTCAAGTGTAAAAGCCGGACAGCCTATCTCGTAAGGTAGGCCTCCAGGGCTCTCCGGTGCCGGGTGGTTCATAGCAGGCCCTGCTCGCCTGTCTGACTGGTGGCGCGCTCCGCGCCGGCGCTTGATAATGGTTCGAGCGTCTTCATGGGCTCGTTCCTGAAGAACTTGGTGCTGATCACAGTGGGTCCGCGGGGCACACGATGCTATGGAGATGGCATCGCCCGCGATGTCGCAACGAGCCAGCGTCCGCGGTACCGGATGGGGAAGAGGTGAATGCACCATGGTCGCGGCGCCGCCGGCTTTTCTGCCACTGGTCCGCAGGACTCCATCGGAGCATCGACCCGGGGGCCCCACCGGACTTGGTTCGTCTTTGTTGGCCACCGCAACAAGGCTTCGGATAGTGGCTCTCCATTCGTCGAGTTTCCCCGTAGTGGGAGGAAAGTCGAGGAGCAACTGCGTGCGCGCCAGGGCCTCTGTTGGAGTCGGTGGCAGTGAAACCTGCACGGATCGCGACGCGCTTCGACTTCTGACCATGTCAAAAGGAGCTCTATTACGACCCCGCGGTCGCATGCCGTTTTCACCAGCGCCTCGGCGAGTGGGTAGGTCTTCTACGTCCCGGGAGTGGCGCTCGGGGCTCTTCCCGCGGCGACGCCCGGGATCTTCGGCGTGACTACGCCGTTCGTCGCGCGCTGCCTGGGAGGAGTGCACTGTTGACGCTGGCGTGGGAGTCTTGGAAGCCCTCGCATCGCCTTCAGGCGAGGCGGCGATGACCTTGGAAGGCCCCGCTCCACCCGCGAAGGACTTGGATCTGCCTTTGGATTTGGCGACATGTGGCCCGTTACCAGGCACGCAAACATTGCCGCCTCCCAAACTCCGGCTGCTGGGATGGTGTTGGTGTTCGCGAGCAGCACCCCGGGTCCTCTCTGCGACCGGTTCGCTGCTCGCCCGTGCCAGGACGGGCTGTCCGGCTTCCTACTAGCCAACCGCCACCGTCGTGTTCTTCTTGGGCGCCATGATGATGAAGAAGCGCCGAACTAACTGCTAGGCCGGATTCTCACAACTGAGCCTCCCCTACCTGGCGCGCCAGAGATGTCGGTGCGGAACGACACCTATGGGATCACGAGAATCCCTAATATGGTTGGCGGGGCGTGGCGTCATGAGAAGAGCGGATCTAACAGGTAGCACACGGTTCGTTTGTCCAGGTTCGGGCCGCAAGGATGCGTAAAACCCTACTCCTGCTTTGGTGGATTGTATATTTGTGTTCTTGAGCTAGCTATGGGGCATGAGGAGCTCCAAAAAGCCGAATTCCTCTCCTGGTCGCCTCGGGCCTCCTTTTATAGAAAAAGGGGTTGCCACAGTGGCACACAGGAGGTGGAAAGGGAACAGTGATGCGAGGTTATCCCTCGCATTAAATGACATGGGGCATTTAATGCGTCTTGCTTAGGTGTCCTCGCTTTATCGGGGACGGGGGAGAGATCTGCCTCGTCCGTCACCGCTCCTTCTTATGTCGACACGCGCCCTGGCCAGCGACGCCTGCAATGCCACGTAAGTAGGCAGGCAGCTGAGGTGGCGCAGTGGTGGGTCTTCACGAAGATCTACATGCCGCCACGCAGGTGCCTCCCCAGCTGGTTGGGTCGGTAGCTGCATGCATGCGGTGGTGGAGGTTTAGTCGGTTTGGGCCTGATGGTGGCCCTGCAGGTGTCCTTGGTAAGGGCCTTGCCGGGGCCCCGACAAGGGTCTTGCCGAGGCGCCTGCCGTCATCCCCGGCAAGGCGCTTGCCGGGGGCCCTGTGGTCTCCCTCGGCTGGGATCCCGCCAAGGGTTGTCGTCTCCTTAGTGCATATCTGATCTTGAATGTCTTCACGAAGATCTACATGCCGCCACGGGGATGTGTCCCGAACCCTTGCCTTTGGGGGCAGTGGACTCAAGGGTGATTCGCTCCGAAGGCGCGGGACGAGTCACCGCGGCAAGGGTCTTGCCGGGGCTGCTAGAACTGTCTCCCGGCAAGGATCTTGTCGGATTTCGGGCTCCAGCAGACCCTTGAGGTTCAAACACTGGGGTGCGCGCGGAGATTTCGCCTCCTACCTACATGCACCCCTCCGCCTCGCTAAGATCTAAGCTCAGGAAAGAACAACACAAGAGACATAGGGTTTATACTGGTTCGGGCCACCGTTGTGGTGTAATACCCTACTCCAGTGTGTGGTGTGGTGGATTGCCTCTTGGGCTGATGATGATGAACAACACAAGGAAGAACAGCCTCGCGAGGGTCTGTTCATGGCTGGGGGGATGAACTACTGAGAGGAGTTCAGTCACCCTTCTCTCTCTCTCTCTCTTCTCTCTCCCTTTCATACCCCCCTTTCATCCTGCGGGTGGCTGGTCCTATTTATAGAGGCCCTGGTCCTTTTCCCAAATATCGAGCGGGAAGGGAGCCAACAATGGCGGGCTAATTTGAAAGGGGACAACTAGTACCAGCTATCCTGACAAAAGTAGTCTTCGCCTGCACAAAGCTCCGGTGGTGACGCCGTCTTGGGCTCCACGATGACCTCCGTCTTGCAGTCCTCCTGGTCTTGGTCTTGTTGCACCGAAATGGCAACCTTTGCCTGATGCCTCGGTACTCCGCGGCTGCGCTTGCCCCCTTCGCACCAAAGAGGTAAGGAGGACACTGCGCGGGCTGCCACCCACCTGGCGCCCTTGGTCGTCACGGCTTGCGTCACAGGCACCTCATGAGGTACCCCGCCTTGATCTCTCCGCCTCCTCGCGAGCCAGCCTGACGAGGCCGTGCCTGAGGAAGCTCCGTGTCGTCCGCCCCGTGAGGCTTGGCCCCTCGCGAGGGTCTTGGGTTTGTGTTGGTGAAGATGGGCCATGATGGGCCCCCCTTTGAGCCACGCCGCAGGCCGCAGGCAGGCAAGTCTGGGGACCCCCGTTCCTAGAACGCCGACAGTAGCCCCCGGGCCCAAGGCGCGCCCGGACTTGGCCGTGCAGGGAGGCGGAAGGGCAAGAGCGAAGCGCCGCGGGCCCTAACAGCCTGCGGCCTTGGGCGCCGCGTGGCGGCTGATTGGACGTGGGCGGCACTATTCCCCCACGCCCTCCTTATTCTGCGCCATGCTAGGCGGACTCATAGTCGTACACAGCCGTTCCCCTTTCTATTGCTCGAGCACCCTCTGTCCTTCCTCCGCTCGAACTCCGGCTTCTGCTTTCAAACCAATCTCGAACCTTCCCCCCCCTTTCCATCGCCATGGCTTCAATGATGAAGGGAAGAGGGAAGAAACCTGTGTCTCCGCCTTGCCCGCCGCCGTTGGCGGCCCCCGCCGAGGGCTTGGGCAAGTCAGCTCGGCTCTGGCCACTATCTTCAACGAATGCGGGAGGACGACGGGCTGGCCTGCGTCCCACTTCTCCATTGACAGGATAGTCACCGAGGTCCCGTATTTTGCCGACGCCCTGTGGGCGGGTCTGGTTCCTCCATTTTCTGATTTCTTCAATGCCGTGCTTTCCCACTATCAGATCCACATGATGCATTTGGGTCCTGAATCCATCACTCTCCTTTCGGTCTTCGCCTTTGTTTGCGAGGCTATGATGGGAATCCTTCCTTCGGTTGCCTTGTTGCGCCACTTCTTCTCGCTGCGCCTTGTCCACCCTACCCAATGCTGGGCGTGCGTGAGCTTTGTTGCCGCGTCTGAGATAGCGGCCTCTGGGATTGACTTCAAGCTCCCCCTGCCCACGGCTGGGTTCCGCGAGCAGTGGCTGTATGTGGACGCACGGGTGCCTAGCCCCCTGCTATCAGAGCCAACTTCGCCTGCTGTCCCCAATTCGGGCTGGGGCCAGGAGACGCTTGAGAGCCCCCTGCTCGTCTTTGTCTGGCACCGCTTCACGTTCTTGAGGTCGCTTGGCGTGACAGCGCCCAAGGTGGTGAAGGAGTTCCTGCTACGCCGCGTTGCTCCTCTCCAACGCCACTCCCGCCAGATGTGGGCCTTCAGCGGGCGCGATGATCGTATTAGGCTCCAGGAAGAGTACCTGACTCCTGAAGTGTTGAGGACAACACTCTTGACCCTGACTGGGGACCCCAACGCCGGCAGCATCCAGCAGGGAGGGGCCTTGTTGTACCTCTGCCAGAGCAGGGGCGATTTTGTGAAGCAGATGCCTATCTTTGATGAGTGGGGGCCGCGCCCCTCCGGCCTCCAGGGGCCTCACGAGAACCCAGTGGTGGTGACTGCCCTTCCAGTCGGCCAAGGCGACTCTTCCTCAAGCGGCGGAGCAGGGAGGCATGAGGCGCCAGAGGCCGAGGAGGCTCCCGGCGGGGTGACAGCGCCGGGCGATGCTCATGAGGGAGCAGTTCTTGGGGCCCATGCCGCTAAGGCTGAGGGTGACAAGAAGCTGCCCTCTGCGCCTACGACTGAGGCCCCTGAGGCTCCGGCTGCTTCTCCTGGCGAGGCGATTGGCAGCGCACATCAGGTAGGCGCCCCTGTCGCAGATCGCTTTGACGCTCCATCTTCGTTGCTGGTTGATCCCTGCGCTCAACTCTTAGGCCGCTTCTGCATGGACTTTGAGGCCCTCCGGAAGAGAAGGGAGTCCCTGGGCGACGATTACCCTTGTCGCCTGCTGAAGCGTAGGAAGTACTTCGCCACTGATGAGTAAGCCTTCTCCTTTCCCAGCTCCCGATCCTTCTGTTGCTTTTACTGACCCTTGCTCTGCAGGCCCCTTCCAGCTGAGCTTGCGGAGATGGCTGGGGAGCCGTCCCCCTTGGCTTCGCCCCCTCCATCGTCCTCAAGCGCTCCGAGCGGCGGAGCCCTTGTGGTGAGGGCGATCGAAGAGGCGAACCGTCCCGAGGCATATCGTGGCCCTGCGCACCTCGCGATCCTCCTTCGCAGGCCTTCTCGTGGCATAGCCAGCCTGCCGTGGGCTTCTCGCCTGGTCGTGGACTGCGATTGGCTGAGGCGCTCCCTGCGCTCTTCACCTGGGGATGGGCTGGCTCCGGGCCGGGCTTCTGGCGCGGCGTGCCCGGCCGTCGCGAGGGTGCCAGCCCCCTGCCCGGAGGGGGAGTGCCGATTCGTGGCCCCCGGCGCTTGCTTGGGGCAGATGATGGTGTGGAAGACGTGCTCGAGCGCACTCGGGAGCGTCGCGCTCTCCGCCAAGGATTCCTTCGAAGGGCAGCTGACGCGGTAAGCCTGCTTGGTGAGGAGCTTGCTGATGAAGACGCGCGCCTTGAGGCCGAGGGCCTGTGCCTGGCTGCGGAGAGGCGCGAGCTGGAGGGCGCCATCACCCTTGCAGGCCGTCAGCGCGATCTTGACGATGCAGAGGCCAAGGTGTCGCTGGTGGCCTCTCGGGAGGCCCGATCTTGGGCCGCTGAGGAGGCCCGGGAAGCTGACCGGCGGTGAAAGGCGGCGGAGGAGCGGGCTCGGGAGCTCCTGGCCTGGTGCCACTCATTGGAGGAGCAGGTGGAGCTGCGTGAGGCAGCCCTCGCATTGATGAAGGTGGCCTCTGGTGACTCGGCAGAGCTCCAGAAGCGTGAGGAGGCGCTGACGCTGGAAGCCGCCGAACGTACCCGCGAGTACGAGCGTCTGGAGACGAGGGAGCGCTTGGTGACGCAGGAGGATGATGATGTCGCTGCACAGGATGCCTGTGTCCTGGAGGAGGTCGGACGTTGGGTGGCGATGGCGCATTTGAACCTCGAGCACGAGTTCGAAGAGAAGCTGGGGTTGATCCAGGTCGAAGCTGAAGGCAGGACTGCCGCCTTGAGGGCCAAGCTGGAGGAGGCGACGCGGCGGGCCGATGCTTTCCGGGCCGCCCTTGAGGTGGCGCAAGGTGAGTTAACCACCTCCCAGGGCGAGGTGCTCCTTCTTCGCCAGCGGGTGGAGGAGACTGAGGCCGTCGCGCGCCAGAATGCGGACGAGATACGTCAGCGGCGGATCCTGGAGCATGAGCACGGCCCCATGCTCACCATGCTCCGGGAGAGAGCCAACACAGCCTTGGGAAGCATCAGCGAGGCGGCTGTTGGCAAGCCGCATGCAGTCAACTACGCCGGCAATCTTCAGTTCTTCACTGATGTGGTGACGCAGCTGGAGGCGCGGTCGGTCAGGGCTAATAGGTTGGTGGAGGAGAGGAGCCGCGCCCTGCTCGGGCGTGCCTTTTCTCGCGTCTTCAGCCATCTCCGGAACATGGATCCCCACTTCGATTTTGGCGCCGCCATCGCCCCAGTCCCCCAGGCCATCCGAGACGACCTGGCGCACTGGGTGGAAGACAATGTGGATGCTCTTATCAGGGCCTTCGCTTCAGACGACGACGGCGTGATCGTGGCTGCCGACGAGGGCGGCGTGGTGCTCGGCCCTGACGCCGCTGGTGGTGATGCGGACAGCGATGGCGAGTTCAGCGACGCCAGCAACGGCTCGGGTGGTGCTCCTGAGGACACATCGGGAGATTTATCCGACTGATTGTGCATCGTTCCTACTTCCTTACCCTGCATGAATAGAACTCAGGTTTTGGCCTGATGGCAGTGAGAGCATTTTGGAGGGGGAGCCCCTTATGTAAAACTTGTGTTGGTCGTGTTAGTAGACGCTATATTGCCCATGCGCCCGCGCCAAGCGGTTGGCTTACGCGATGCGCTGGTCAGCTAGTTTACCTTTGTCCCGTGCTGGCCCTGAGGTAGCCCGTGGGAGGCTGCGGTGTCCTGAGTGTTCCCTGATTGAATCCGTTGGATCTGCAGTAAAACACCCTCCTGAGAGGACGCGGCAGCGACAGTCTGGGCTGCGCGCAAGCTAGGCCTGACCCGGCTCACGAGGGGAGGCAGCTGAGGCGAAGTGGTGACCAAATGCGAGAAATTGCTCGAACGAGACTAAGCACCCCTTCCCCGAACACACGCAAATCTCAAATTCGAATCCAACTTGAACCCAGCGGGGGAAAGCGACAACCAAAGGGAAAAGCACCGAAAGCAGACAAAAGGCCGCGTCCGGCACCTAGTCTAGTCTTGGACGTCTTCTGACCAGTGCGGAGCTAAGTGCTGCCACTGGGCGTGGGAGGGAGCCCCAGGGCCTGAGGCCGGCACCCCTGAGACTCCGGGGCGTGTACAGCCCCACTCATTATTATGTGAGAGTGTCAAGGGGCGGCGAGCTTCACAGGCACTGGGCCTTGTTCACAGGTACCGGCCTTGCTTCATATCGCCAGATGAGGGGCCCGCCTTGCGCCACACTCTAGTGCCATCAACGACGATCGGAAACCAGGATGCCGCCGATGGGGTAGAGCGGTCGCCAGCGGTTCCCCCGACGACCACGGGTCCTCCGCCGGGGGCAGGCCCTGAGGCACCTCCCCAGCGGAGGGCCTACCTCCTGAGAACACCTTGCTCCGAACGCCGCGGTGGTGATGTCGGATCCCGGCCCCTCTCCTGCAGCCCCCTGCACCCTCCTCCCGAGGGGGAGGAGACTGTGGGAGCGGGGCAGCTGCTCGCTGTGGCGACCTGCACCTCCTGCGATCCATGGTTAGCGTATGCCTGCTCCTGAAGAATTAGCGGTACCCGATAATCGTTGCCTCCAGCGTGGCCAGTGGGACCGTCCTGGGGCTCCTGGAAAGGCTCAGCTTCTGGCGCCTCATCCCCCCAGCCTGGGCTGTGGAGTGAGCCTTGTTCTCTCTCGCGAGGGTGTTCTTCGTCCATCATGAGGGGCACGTATTCCTTTGGTGCCATCATCCCGAAGGCCACGCCGTAGTGCCCCCCGTGCCATGCGGTCCTGCCTGACACGCCCACCGTGGGGTGGCAGCGCGGCTGTCCACTAGGGCCGTGGGTCGCGTCGAGTCCTTCTTCTTCGCGGACCGGGAGCGGGGACAGCGCCGCCGCCGGTCCGGTGCTGACAGCTTCACTAGCGTTGGAGTAGCCTTGGAGCCCGCGAGCGCGCGCGGAGCCCCCGCGCAGGCCGCCCTGGGCTTGAGATGGGAGCTGGGTGTAGAAGGGGTGAGCCCCCGAGGCGGCAAAGCCCAGGAGCTCTGCCACCCGCTCCAGCAGCACGTCGCGGCCGCCCTCCAGCAGCCTGCATTGCATCAGCTCTCGGGCCACCGTGAGCGCGGCCCTCGAGTTCACCTGCTCCCGGCGGGTGTACGGTGTCGTGGTCGCGGCGTGATTGGAGGCCCTTGCTGCTGACCGCGCCTACCACGGTGTGAGAGCTGTCGAAGCCTGTCTGCGTCGCCAGCGGCCCGCAGCGCCCTACGGACCGCGAGCTGCCTGGGGCACAGGGTCTCCCGAGGCGAGCGGCTCTGCACGGGCGCGCTATGCTGCCCATGGATCTGAGTTGCCCGCCTGGTCGCCGGACATGGTGATGACGACACGACGGGGCACGAAGCGGTAGAAGGTGGATTCCGGCGCACCCCTACCTGGCGCGCCAAATGTCGGATTTCGGGTTCCGGCAGACCCTTGAGGTTCGAACACTGGGGTGCGCGCGGAGATTTCACCTCCTACCTACCTGCACCCCTCCGCCTCGCTAAGATCTAAGCTCAGGAAAGAACAACACAAGAGACACAGGGTTTATACTGGTTCGGGCCACCGTTGTGGTGTAATACCCTACTCCAGTGTGTGGTGTGGTGGATTGCCTCTTGGGCTGATGATGATGAACAACACAAGGAAGAACAGCCTCACGAGGGTCTGTTCTTGGCTGGGGGGATGAACTGCTGAGAGGAGTTCAGTCACCCTTTTCTCTCTCTCTCTCTCTCTTCTCTCTCCTTTCTTACCCCCCTTTCATCCTGCGGGTGGCTGGTCCTATTTATAGAGGTCCTGGTCCTTTTCCCAAATATCGAGCGGGAAGGGAGCCAACAATGGCGGGCTAATTTGAAAGGGGACAGCTAGTACCAGCTATCCTGACAAAAGTAGTCTTCGCCTGCACAAAGCTCCGGTGGTGACGCCGTCTTGGGCCCCACGATGACCTCCATCTTGCAGTCCTCCTGGTCTTGGTCTTGTTGCACCGAAATGGCAACCTTTGCCTGATGCCTCGGTACTCCGCGGCTGCGCTTGCCCCCTTTGCACCAAAGAGGTAAGGAGGACACTGCGCGGCCTGGCGCCCGCCTGGCGCCCTTGGTTGTCACGGCTTGCGTCACGGGCACCTCGTGAGGTACCCCGCCTTGATCTCTCCGCCTCCTCGCGAGCCAGCCTGACGAGGCCGTGCCTGAGGAAGCTCTATGTCGTCCGCCCCGCGAGGCTTGGCCCCTCGCGAGGGTCTTGGGTTTGTGTTGGTGAAGATGGGCCATGATGGGCCCCCCTTTGAGCCACGCCGCAGGCCGCAGGCAGGCAAGTCTGGGGACCCCCGTTCCCAGAACGCCGACAGATCTTGCCGGGGGAGTCCGCTTCGTCCCCGTTGCTCTTCATGGTCTTGGCCTTGGCGTCATAGTTCTCTTGAGCTTCGGTCTTACCCTAGCTCACCTCCCTTGCCTTGCTTGGTGTGGTGGTGCCCGCGGCTCAGACTGCCCGTGCACAGTTATAGGGGTACAAAAAGTGTACCCCTCTTTTTGTACACCGACAAGTGTATCCGAATACCCTCTCGGTTATGTAAGAACCGGGGCATGCATGGAAACCAGGCATAGGGGTCATTAGTGCTTGAATAGACAAGTGCCCAACTAGTTATGTTATATTACATGGTTAGTAAGAAACATCTTCCAGGGAGAATAGTTCCGTTAGGGGTTCCTTTCCCTGGGTTCGCATGCCCTAAAGTGCATGTCCGGACTGCGAAAAGAGACGCAGAAAAGAGAATCTGGGGGCACATATATAAATAAGTAAAAAATCATCTTTTGTTCGCCGACCGAATATTCCCTTAAGAACGCTAGCTTTCGGCTTCACCCAGTCTGAGGTACACATCCGGCTGACCCGGTAGTAACAATCGCAGAGGTGCTCCCCTTATGCCCTAGCCGAATTAACGGGAACGTAGGGCATAAATACAAGAGCCAGGCAACCCATCTTGGCCAAAACTTAAGTCATATCGATGCATATAATGGTGAATAAAAGGTACATGCGGAAGAATGACACATGTGCTGGGCACGAAGCCCGTAAATAAGCTTTTGTGAGAGAAGCACCCAGGTATAATGAGCATGGATAGCGCGTCCATTGTGCGCAAATAAGGCACAAATTGGCCCTTAAAGGCTGTGAGAGAAAAGAAGGGGAGAAGGAGAGAAATAAAAGACAGATATTAAAAAAGTGGACACAGGAAGGAGATGAACACAGAGTCCGGCGCTAGGCGTAGAATCTTCGGAGTCTGGTTGCGTTCCATGGGTTCGGCTCAAGTCGATTATCCGATGCATCCCGCAGACGGTACGCACCACCAGTCATAACTTGGTCAATAATGAAGGGACCCTCCCATTTGGGCTTGAGTTTGTCCTTTTTCTTCTCTGGCAGGCGTAGAACTAACTCACCAACGTTATAGGTTTTGGCCCGTACTTCTCTGCTTGGTATCTTCGAGCCTGCTGTTGATAGAATGCGGAACGGGCTTTCGCCACGTCACGCTCCTCCTCCAGGGCATCCAAACTGTCCTGCCGATCGATCTCCGCTTCTCTTTCTTCATACATGCGCACTCGAGGTGAGTCATGAATTATGTCGCAGGGCAGAACCACCTCTGCGCCGTATACCATAAAGAATGGTGTGTATCCGGTAGTGCGATTCGGCATGGTCCGCAGCACCCGGAGTACGGAGTCGACCTCCTCTACCCAGTGCGTGTTAGATTCCTTTAGGGACCGCACTAGTCTGGGTTTGATGCCGCTCATGATAAGACCATTTTCTCGCCCGACTTGACCATTAGTTTGTGGGTGATAGACGGAAGCATAATCGAGCTTGATGCCCATGTTTTTGCACCAGAGTTTTACCTCGTCGGCCGTGAAGTTCGTGCCGTTATCTGTGATGATGCTGTGGGGGACGCCATAACGGTGTACACCCCCGGATATAAAGTCTATCACTGGTCCGGATTCGACCGTTTTAACAGGTTTGGCTTCTATCCATTTGGTGAATTTATCCACCATGACCAGCAAGTATTTCCTCTTGTGGGTTCCCCCTTTAAGGGGTCCAACCATGTCGAGCCCCCAGACCGCGAAGGGCCAGGTAATGGGGATTGTTTGGAGGGCGGTCGGTGGCATATGGCTTTGGTTTGCAAAAAGCTGGCAACCAACACAGCGTCTGCCCGCGCCGTCGGCCAATAAAAACCTGTACGGAAGGCCTTGCTTACAAGGGCCCGGGCTGCAGCGTGGTGGCCTCCGAGTCCGGCATGAATTTCAGCCAGAAGCTTCCGCCCTTCCTCTTCTGAGATGCACCTTTGAAGGACTCTGGTGGTGCTTTTCTTATAAAGCTCTCCCTCATGGACCTTATAGGCTTTAGATCGCCGCACTATGCAGCGTGCCTCATTTTGGTCCTCGGGGAGTTCCTGCCTAGTTAGGTAGGCCAGGAATGGTTCTGTCCACGGGGCAATGACGACCATTATAACATGGGCTGAAGATGTTATTTCGGTGGCAGAGCCTCTGATTATGTCAGAGTGTTCAGTATCGGGCATTGCGGTTGGGTCTGGGCTGTTATTATTGGGTTCCCCTTCCCATACCACGGATGGCTTGAACAGCCTCTCCAAAAAGATGTTGGGGGGGGGGGACTGCATCGTGTATTGCACCGATGCGTGCGAGGACATCTGCCGCCTGATTGTTTTCCCGGGCTACATGGTGAAATTCGAGCCCCTTGAACCGAGCTGACATTTTTAGGACGGCGTTGCAATAGGCCGCCATTTTCGGATCCTTGGCATCAAAGTCTCCATTTATTTGGGATATTGTCAGGTTCGAATCCCCCTGCACCTCTAGGCGTTGAATGCCCATGGATACTGCCATCCGGAGACCATGCAAAAGGGCCTCATATTCGGCTGCGTTGTTGGAGTCTGTATACATTATCTGGAGTACGTATTCAACTGTATCTCCGGTTGGGGACATCAAAACGACGCCAGCCCCCAGACCAGCCAACATTTTGGAGCCGTCGAAGTGCATGATCCAGTTGGAATACGCGCCGTACTCTTTAGGGAGTTCCGCTTCTGTCCAATCGGCGACAAAGTCGGCCAGTACTTGCAACTTAATGGCTCGCCGCGGCTTGTAAGTTATGTCGAACGGGAGGAGCTCAATGGCCCATTTGGCAATCCGGCCCATGGCGTCGTGGTTGTTTATAATATCATTAAGTGGCACTTCCGAGGCTACTGTTATCGAACACTCTTGAAAGTAGTGTCGTAGTTTCCGGGATGCCATGAATACCGCGTATGCTATCTTTTGATAATGCGGGTATAGTGACTTGCATGGAGTAAGGATAGTGGATACATAGTAGACTGGCTTTTGAAGGGGGAATTTATGTCCGTCCGTTTCTCGTTCGACGACGAGCACTACGCTCACAACTTGATGGGTTGCCGCAATGTATAACAGCATTGGTTCGCCAATGTTTGGCGCGGCCAGGACTGGGTTGGTTGCTAATATGGCTTTTATTTCTTCCAATCCTGCTGTGGCGGCATCAGTCCACTCGAAATGTTCGGTGCGCCGTAGGAGGCGATAAAGGGGTAATGCCTTTTCTCCCAGGCGGGAGATAAAGCGGCTTAGAGCCGCCACGCATCCGGTTAATTTCTGGATTTGTTTGAGGTCTGTTGGGATATCCAACTGTGACAGAGCTCGGATCTTGGCCAGATTTGCTTCAATTCCTCTGCCGGATACAATGAAGCCCATGAGCTTTCCGGCAGGCACGCCGAAAACGCATTTTTCCGGGTTGAGCTTGATGTCATATGTTCGGAGGTTATCGAATGTGAGTCTCAAGTCGTCTACTAGAGAGTCGACATGCTTGGTTTTGATGACCACATCATCTACCTATGCCTCCACTGTTTTGCCGATCTAGTTTGCTAGACATGTCTGAATCATGCACTGATATGTTGCGCCGGCGTTTTTGAGCCCAAAGGGCATTATGTTGAAGCAGAATGGGCCGTATGGTGTGATGAATGCCGTTGCGGCTTGGTCGGGCTCCGCCATCTTAATTTGGTGGTAGCCGGAGTATGCGTCGAGGAAACACAATGAGTCGTGTCCTGCGGTAGCATCGATAATTTGATCGATGCGGGGGAGGGGGAAGGGATCCTTTGGGCAGGCCTTGTCGAGGTCCTTGAAATCGACGCACACGCGCCAGGATTTAACCTTCTATGGTACCATCACCAGGTTTGCTAGCCAGTCCGGGTGTTTTATTTCTCTAATCAATCCGGCCTCCAATGACTTGGCTAGTTCCTCTCCCATAGCTTGTCTCTTAGGTTCAGAGAAACGCCGAAGAGCCTGCTTGACCGGATTAAATCCTTTTAGGATATTGAGGCTGTGCTCGGCCAGCCTGCGTGGGATTCCTGGCATATCTGATGGATGCCAGGCGAATATGTCCCAATTCTCGCGCAGGAAATATCATAGTGCGGCGTCCATGGCGGGGCTTAACCGTGCCCCGATAGTGGTTGTTTTTGTAGGGTCTGTTGGATGGACTTGGATTTTGACTGTTTCATCCGCTGGTTTAAAGGAGGTAGACTTAGATCTCTTATCAAGTATCACGTCGTCCCTATCCACCGTGGAGCGCAGCATAGTCAGTTCCTCAGCCGCGAGGGCTTCGGATAATGCCTCGAGGGCCAATGCGGCTGTCTTGTTTTCGATGCGGAGTGCTGTGTCTGGATCGCTAGCGAGAGTGATGATTCCATTGGGCTCGGGCATTTTGAGCTGCATGTACCCGTAATGGGGTATGGCTTGAAAGATTGTGAACGCCTCCCGCCCTAGAAGGGCATGGTATTCGCTATTGAACGAGGCCACTTGGAACGTAATCTCTTCGGACCTGTAATTCTCCGGCGTGCCGAACACCACATCTAGTGTGATTTTGCCTATATAGCGCGCTTCTCAACTGGAGATTATTCCTCTAAAGGTTGTGCTGCTTCGCTCGATGCGGTTCCAGTCTATTTCAATTTTTTGAAGGGTTTCCTCATAGATGAGGTTTAATCCGCTGCCGCCGTCCATGAGCACCTTGGTGACTCGAAAGCCGTCCACAATTGGACTAATGACCAATGCAGCTGGTGCTCGGGCTGTTCGGAACTTAGGTTCATCACTGGCATTGAAGGTAATAGCCATGTCACTCCATGAATTTATTGTTGCCACATGGTAGATTTCGGCAAGGCTGCGGAGCGTTCTCTTTCGCCTATTATTTGATGCGAAGGTCTCAAAGATTGATAATACCGTATTGTTATCCCTGGGATGGTGCTCTATGGCCTCTAGGATGAGAAGATCCTCGCCACTTTTGGCTACCTGCCGGAGTATCCAACATGGTCTAAGGCTATGTGTTGGTGTGGCGCCTTCTGTACTATGAATTTTGCAGGGTCCGTTGAGCCATCCCTCCAGTACGGTTCCATGCCATGTAGAGGGTTTTTGCTTTTTGGTAGTTGACCCGGGTGTATTGTGATAATGCACCCTTTTATTTCGGACTGGGTTTGTATTCAGGGCCGGATTATCCCAAAAGTTTGTTTCGGTTTTCCTGGCACTTTCCATCGCGCAGTACTTTCGTACTATGGACGCCAAGTCAGCGAAGCGTGTTATCTCATGAAGATTTATGGCGTTAAGGATTCCCTTGTCCGTGCAATTATTGCAGAAAAATAGGATTGCGTCTTCCTCGCGACAGTCCTTAACCTTGTTCATCGTAAGGAGGAATCTGGCCCAATAGTGATGTACTATTTCCTAGGGCTCTTGCCTGATGTGGGAAAGATCTCTTATGTTTGGGTGGCTGGGTGGAATTGAATCCGAACCCTTACCCGATCTAGGATCCAGGGGCCGAGGAGTTTCCAAATTTGGAAGTTCCAGTTCCTGGGTGTTACCCGATAATCCTGGCCCGCTGCCTGACTCTAAGTTCAGGGATTCGATGTTGTCCTCCCGCGAACGGGCAACCGGCTCGGAGAGCTCGGGAATCCGGACATAGTTGGTCCTCAAGGTAGAGGAAAGGTCGCCGCATTGTTACTCCACCACTGCAATATGATGGGTGACCGGTGGAGAGTTAATCTCCCTTTGATCAGGTTTAAGCCCAATTCGATCATAGTCCGTAGCGACTCCCAAGGCAGCGATGCGATCCAAGAGCTCGTTTAAGGAAGCGAGCTCCATTAGATCCATCTGTTCGGCGAGTGCCGATTTGACGTGGAGGCTGTTTTCGATGACCCAAGAAGTCATCCTCGGCGCGGCGGCCGAACAGGCGGTCATGATGAAACCGCCTAGCCGGAGAGTTTGGCCGACAGCCAAAGCTCCCCCAATAGTAGTACCGTCTTTAAAGACGAGACGAGACATCCTTCCTTCTGGCGACGGCACAGTGGAACTCTCAATGGAAGCATCAATGTCGGTGTCAAAACCGGCGAATCTCGGGTAGGGGGTCCCGAACTGTGCATCTAGGCGGATGGTAACAGGAGACAAGGGACACAATGTTTTTACCCAGGTTCAGGCCCTCTCGATGGAGGTAAAACCCTACTCCTGCTTGATTAATATTGATGATATGGGTAGTACAAGAGTAGATCTACCACGAGATCAGAGAGGCTAAACCCTAGAAGCTAGCCTATGGTATGATTGTTATGATTGTGTCCTACGGACTAAACCCTCCGGTTTATATAGACACCGGAGGGGGCTAGGGTTACACAGAGTCGGTTACAAGGAAGGAGATCTACATATTCGTATTGCCAAGCTTGCCTTCCACGCCAAGGAGAGTCCCATCCGGACACGGGAGGAAGTCTTCAATCTTGTATCTTCATAGTCCAACAGTCCGGCTAAAGGTTATAGTCGGGCTGTCCGGATATCCCCTAATCCCGGACTCCCTCACCCACCATATGAATCTTGATCTCTAGCCTTCCCCTAGTTGCTTTCCACTCAAATCTTCTTTCCACCAAATCCATATCATGTGAGAGAGTTGAGTGTTGGGGAGACTATCATTTGAAGCACAAGAGCAAGGAGTTCATCATCAACACACCATTTGTTACTTCTTGGAGAGTGGTGTCTCCTAGATTGGCTAGGTGTCACTTGGGAGCCTCCGACAAAGATTGTGGAGTTGAACCAAGGAGTTTGTAAGGGCAAGGAGATCGCCTACTTCGTGAAGATCTACCGCTAGTGAGGCAAGTCCTTCGTGGGCGATGGCCATGATGGGATAGACAAGGTTGCTTCTTCGTGGACCCTTCATGGGTGGAGCCCTCCGTGGACTCGCGCAACCGTTACCCTCCGTGGGTTGAAGTCTCCATCAACATGGATGTACGATAGCACCACCTATCGGAACCACGACAAAAACATCCGTGTCTCCAGTTGCGTTTGAATTCTCCAAACTCTTCCATTTACATTCTTGCAAGTTGCATGCTTTACTTTCCGCTGCTCATAGTCTCTTTGCATGCTTGCTTGAATTGTATTAAGATTGCTTGACTTGTGCTAAGATAGCTAAAATCTGTCAAAGACTAAAATTGAGTAAAGGATAGATTTTTAATTGGTCAAGTAGTCTAATCACCCCCCTCTAGACATACTTTTGATCCTACAAGTGGTATCAGAGCCAGGTTTCCATTTGCTTTGATTTCCATAGCTTTTGGTGGTCATAGCCTTGGTTTCACAACCTAGGAGAGTATGGCGTCTAGCGAGGGAAATTATCACCGTAGAGGTCCTTACTTTGATGGTACTAATTTTGCTAGTTGGAAGCATAAGATGAAAATGCATATTCTTGGACATAACCCCGCTGAGGGAGTCCTGGATCAGGGGGTCTATGGACAGCCAGACTATCTCCATTGGCCGGACTGTTAGACTATGAAGATACAAGATTGAAGACTTTGTCTCGTTTCCGGATGGGACTCTACTTGGCGTGGAAGGCAAGCTAGGCAATACGGATATGGATATCTCCTCCTTTGTAACCGACCTTGTGTAACCCTAACCCTCTCCGGTGTCTATATAAACCGAAGGGTTTTAGTCCGTAGGCTAACAATCACAACATACAATCATACCATTGGCTAGCTTCTAGGGTTTAGCCTCTCTGATCTCGTGGTAGATCTACTCTTGTACTACCCATATCATCAATATTAGTCAAGCAGGACGTAGGGTTTTACCTCCATCAAGAGGGCCCGAACCTGGGTAAAACATCGTGTCCCCTGCCTCCTATGCCATCCGGCCTAGACGCACAGTTCGGGACCCCCTACCCGAGATCCGCCGGTTTTGACACCGACATTGGTGCTTTCATTGAGAGTTCCGCTGTGCCGTCGCCACCAGGAAGGATGTCTCATCCCATCTTTAAAGACGGCACTATTGCTATGGGAGCTTTGGCTATCGGCCAAACTCTCCGGCTAGGTGGTTTTCTTATGACCGCCTATTCGGCCGCTGCGCCGACGATGACTTCTCGGGTCATCGAAAGCAATCTTCACATCAACTCAGAACTCGCCGAGCAGTTAGATCCAATGGAGCTCTCTTCCCTAAACGAGCTCTTGGATCGCATCGCCGCCCTGGGAGTCGCTACAGACTACGACCAGATTGGGCCTAAACCCGATCTGAGAGAGATCAACTCTCCCCAGGTCACCCATCACGTTGCAGTGGTGGAGGAACAATGCGATAACCCTTCATCTATCTTAAGGACTAGCTATGTCCGGATTCCCGATCCCTCCAAGCCGGATACCCGCGGAAGGGAGGACGTCACTCAAGACCTGAACCTGGAGTTAGGCAGCGGGCTAGATTTATTGAAAAACATCCAAGAATCCAAACTTGCGAGTTCGGAAACTCCTTGGCCCCTGAGTCTCAGATCAGGTGAGGATTCGGGTTCAATTCCACCCACCCACCCAAACATAAGCGATCTATCCCAAATTAGGCAAGAGCCCGAAGAAATAGTACACCATTACTGGGCCAGATTCCTCCTGGTCATGAACAGGATAAAGGACTGCCGCGAGGAAGACGCAATTTCATTCTTCTGCAATAATTGCACGGACAAGGGAATCCTCAACACCATAAGTCGCCGCGAAATTACACGCTTTGCCGACTTGGTGTCCATAGTACAAAAGTACTGTGCGATGGAAAGTGCCTGGAAAACCGAAATAAAATTTTGGGATAATCCGGCCCTGAATACAAACCCAATCCGAAATAAAAGGGTGCATTATCACAATACACCTGGGTTAACTACCAAAAAGCAAAAGCCCTCTATGGGGCCAGGAACCGTACTCGAGGGATGGGTCAACGGACCCTGCAAAATTCATAGTACAGCGGATGCAATACCAACACACAACCTTAGAGCTTGTTGGATACTCCGGTAGGTGGCCAAAAGTGGTGAGGATCTACTCCTCCCAAATACCAGAGAGCACCATCCCGTGGACAACAATACGGTGTTAACGGTCTTTGAGACCTTCGCGTCAAATAATAGACGCAAGCGAACACTCCGCAGCATGGCCGAAATCTGCCACATAGCAGAAATAAATCCTTGGAGTGACACGGCTATTACCTTCAATGCCAGTGACGAACCTAAATTCCGAACAGCCTGAGCACCAGCCGCACTGGTCCTCAGTCCAATCGTGGATGGCTTTCGACTCACCAAGGTACTCATGGACGGCGGCAGCGGATTAAACCTCATCTATGAGGAAACTCTTCAAAAGATGGAAATAGACTGGAGCCGCATTGAGCAAAGTAGCACAGCCTTTAGAGGAATCATCCCTAGTCGGGAAGCACGCTGTGCTGGGAAAATCACACTAGATGTGGTAGTCGGCACGCCGGATAATTACAGGTCCGAAGAAATTACATTCCAAGTGGCCCCGTTCAGCAGCGGATACCACGCTCTATTAGGGCGGGAGGCGTTTACAATCTTCCAAGCCATACTCCATTACGGGCACATGAAGCTCAAAATGCCCGGCCCCAACAGAATCATCACTCTTGCTAGTGATCCGAACATAACACTCCGCGCCGAAAATAAGACAGTCGCACTGGACCTTGAGGCACTATCCGAAGCCCTAGCGGCCGAGGAACTAACTGCGATGCGCTCCATGGTGAACAGGGATGACGTGATACTCGATAAAAGATCCAAGTCCACCTCCTTTAAACCGGCGGACGAAATAGTCAAATTCCAAGTCCATCCAACGGACCCTACAAAAACAGCTTCCATTGGGGCACAATTAGACCCTGATGTCGACGCCGCACTGCGAGAGTTCCTATGCGAGAACTGGGACATTTTTGCCTGGCACCCTTCAGACATGCCAGGAATCCCACGTAGGCTGGCCGAGCACAGCCTAAATATCCTAAAAGGATTCAAGCTAGTCAAGCAGGCTCTTCGGCATTTCTCCGAACCTAAGAGACAAGCCATGGGAGAGGAACTAGCCAAGTTATTGGAGGCCGGATTCATCAGAGACATAAAACATCCGGACTGGCTAGCAAACCTGGTGATGGCAGAAAAGAAGGACAAATCTTGGCGCTTGTGCATTGATTTTAAGGACCTTAAAAAGGCCTGCCCAAAGGATCCCTTCCCCCTCCCCCGCATCGATCAAATCATCGATGCTACCGTATGACACGATTCATTGTGTTTCCTCGACGCATACTCCGGCTACCATCAAATTAAAATGGCAGATTCTGCTTCAACACCATACGGCCCATTCTGCTTCAACACAATGCCCTTCGGGCTCAAAAACGCTGGCGCAACATACCAGCAAATGATTCAGACATATCTGGCAAACCAGATCGGCAAAACAGTGGAGGCATACGTAGATGACGTGGTTGTTAAAACCAAACATGTCAAAACTCTAGTAGACGACTTGAGGCTCACATTCGATAACCTCCGAACATATGACATCAAGCTCAATCTGGAAAAATGCGTTTTCGGCGTACCAGCCGGAAAGCTCCTGGGATTCATTGTCTCGAGTAGAGGTATTGAAGCTAATCCGGCCAAAATCCGAGCGTTGTCACAGTTGGCTACCCCAACAGACCTCAAACAAATACAAAAATTGACTGGATGCATGGCGGCTCTAAGCCGCTTTATCTCCCGCTTGGGAGAAAAGGCATTACCCCTTGATCGCCTCCTCCGGCGCATCGAACACTTCGAGTGGACGGACGCCGCCATGGCTAGACTGAACGAAATAAAGCCATATTGGCAACAAACCCAGTCCTGGCCGCGCCAAACATTGGCGAACCAATGCTATTATACATTGCGGCAACTCATCAAGTAGTAAGCGTAGTGCTCGTCGTCGAACGAGAAGCGGACGGACACAAATTCCCCCTTCAAAAGCCGGTTTACTATGTGTCCACTGTCCTTACTCCATGCAAATCACGGTACCCGCGTTATCAAAAGATAGCGTACGCGGTATTTATGGCACCCCGGAAGCTGCGACACTAGTTTCAAGAGTGTTCGATAACGGTAGCCTCGGACGTACCACTTAACGATATTATAAACAACCACGACGCGATGGGCCTGATTGCCAAATGGGCCATTGAGCTCCTCCCGTTCGACATAACTAACAAGCCACGGCGAGCTATTAAATCGCAAGTTTTGGCTGACTTCGTCGCCGAGTGGACGGAAGCCGAACTCCCTAAGGAGTACGACACATATTCAAACTGGATCATGCACTTCGACGGCTCCAAAATTTTGGCTGGTCTGGGGGCTGGTGTCGTTTTGACGTCCCCAATAGGAGATTCAGTTCAATATGTACTACAGATAACGCAACAACGCAGCCGAATATGAGGCCCTTCTACATGGTCTCCGGATGGCAGTATCCATGGGCATTCAACGCCTAGAGGTGCGTGGGGATTCGAACCTCGCGATATCCCAAATAAATGGAGACTTTGATGCCAAGGATCCGAAAATGGCAGCTTATCGCAATGCCGTCCTAAAGATGTCAGCTCGGTTCGAGGGGCTCGAATTTCACCATGTGGCTCGGGAAAACAATCAGGCGCCGGATATCCTCGCCCGCATCGGCGCAAAATGCGACGCGGTCCCTCCCAACAGGCTCTTCAAGCCATCCGTAGCATGGGAAGGGGACACCGGTAACAACAGTCCGGACCCGGCCAAAATACCCGATACCGAACTCTCTGACACAATCGGAGGCTCCGCCACCGAAATTACACATCCAGCCCACGAAATAATGGCCATTATTGCCCCATGGACAGAACCATTCCTGGCCTACCTAACAAGACAGGAACTTCCGGAGAACCAAAATGAGGCACGCTGCATAGTGCAGCGATCCAAGGCCTACAGGGTCCATGAGGGAGAATTGTACAAAAAAAACGCTACCGGAGTCCTTCAAAGGTGCATCTCCGAAGAGGAAGGGCAGAACCTTTTGGCAGAAATTCACGCCGGACTTGGCAGTCATCACACCGGAGCCCGGGCTCTTGTAAGCAAGGCCTTCCGTACATGATTCTATTGGCCAACGGCCCGGGCAGATGCACAGGACTTGGTCCAACGTTGCGCCGGTTGCCAGCTCTTTGCAAATCAAAGCCACATGCCACCCACCGCCCTCCAAACAATCCCCATTACATGGCCCTTCGCGGTCTGGGGGCTTGACATGGTTGGACCCCTAAAAGGGGGAACCCACAAGAAAAAATACTTATTGGTCGTGCTGGATAAATTCACCAAATGGATAGAGGCTAAACCGGTTAAAACAGCCGAATCCGGACCGGTGATAGATTTCATATCCGGGGTTGTACACCGTTACGGCGTCCCCCACAGCATCATCACTGATAACGGCACGAACTTCACGACCGACGAGGTAAAATTCTGGTGCAGCAAAATGGGCATCGAGCTCGATTATGCTTCAGTCTATCACCCACAAACCAACGGTCAAGTCGAACGAGCAAATGGTCTTATAATGAGCAGCATTAAACCCAAATTAGTGCCCTCCTTAACGGAGTCTGACACGCACTGGGTAGAGGAGCTCGACTCCGTACTCTGGGGGCTGTGGACAACGCTGAATCGTAGTACCGGATATACACCATTTTTTGTGGTGTACGGCGCAGAGGCAGTCCTGCCCTGTGACATAATTCATGACTCACCTCGAGTGCGCATGTACGAAGAAAGAGAAGCCGAGCTCGATCGGCAGGACAGTCTGGACAACTTGGAGGAAGAGCGCGACGTAGCCAAAGCCTGTTCCGCATTTTACCAGCAACAGGCTCGTAGATACCAAAGCAGAGAAGTACGGGCCAAAACTTATAACGTTGGCGAACTAGTTCTACGACTGTCGGATAAGAAAAAGAACAAGCTCGAGCCCAAATGGGGAGGTCCCTTCATTATCGACCAAGTTCTGACTGGTGGAGCATACCGACTGCGGGATGAATCGACTAGTCGACTCGAGCCGAACCCATGGAACGCAGCCAGGCTTCAAAGATTTTACGCCTAGCACCGGACTCTATGTTAGTCCCCTCCCTTTGTCCATTTTCTGCATATGCATCATCTGTCTTGTTTCCCTTTCTTTCTTTTATTTCTCTAGGCCTTCAAGGGTCACCTTGTGCCTCACTCGTACATTACAGATGTGCTAGCTGCACTCTTCATACCTGGGGGCTTCTTTCACAGAAGCTTAAATTATTTACCTGGGTCTCACGCCCAACACATGTGTTATACTTCCGCATGTACCTTTTTTCACCATTATATGCATCGATATGACTTAAGTTTTGGCCAAGCTGGGTTTCCTGGCTCTTGTATTTATGCCCTACGTTCCCGTTAATTCGGCTAGGGCATAAGGGGAGCACCTCTGCGATTGTTACCGCCGGGTCAGCCGGACATGTACCTCAGACTAGGTGAAGCCGAAAGCTAGCGTTCTTAAGGGAATATTCGGTCGGTGAACAAAAGATGAATTTTATTTATTATCCATATCTGCCCCCAGATGCTTTTTCTGCGCTTCTTATCGCAGTTCGGACATGCACTTTAGGGCATGCTTACCCAGGGAAAGGAACCCTTAACTGAACTATTCTCCCTGGAAGATGTTTCTTACTAACCATGTAATATAACATAACTAGTTGGGCACTTGTCTGATAAAGCACTAATGACCCCTACGCCTGGTCTCCATGCATGCCCCGGTTCTTACATAACCGAGAGGGTATTCAGATACACTCCGGACCGTCGGGTCCCGAGGTTGAAGCGAAAAGGTCCGCCATGACAAACGATCTACAATACGGCTAGAAGGCATTATACATGTCACTTTAAAATTACATAGTCAATTTGACTGGTTGAATTCCTCTTCAATACCATCCAGTAGGCTGTCTAGTCTACAGTCCTATTGGGAATACTTTGCGGCCAATTCTACTTGGCCGTACACTAAGTTCACAGGGATCTCCTTCCCATCAGGCCCCACAGGTCCGACTTCGGCCATGTGGTTTGGGTCAGCCTTCGTCTACCATGTCTTCACCATTGCCCAGGCTTCCCTGGCGCCCTGATGGCAGGCCGATATCGGAAGCGCCGCCGCGCTCCCTTCAGCTTTTCTGCAAGCTCTCCAAGGCCTTCGGGTATGGAGACGGATGGCCACAAGGCCTGGGCGACGCCTTGCATCACCTGCCGAACTCGTTCGTGCAGCTGTGAGAGCTCGGGAAGAAGGTCACCCGTTGAACCGGGCATTTCCTCGGCAGGACGACCTATTAGCATACCTACAGACATAACTCTGTCAGCCAGCTTCCTCGCCAACCTCTTTTTCAAAGTTCGTTCAAGCACTTACTAAATATGCCGCGTCGAAGCCGCCGATTCTCCTTAACAGAATCCGACAGTTGGGCATGAACATCTTTTAGTTCCACGCCCAGCTTGGTGTTGGCATCTAGGAGATCATTCTTCTCCTGCCTCACCCTCGTAAGCACGCTCTCACCAGTCTTCAGTTGGCGTAGGAGCTGTTGCTTATCCGGATTTATTCTAGCGTCATCTGCAATTTTGTCGTCAGATCTGCATATACGCCGCATTCTATATGATACTTATCATTCGAAGGATATGTTACCAGAGAGGGTCTCTTTGGGCTCCCCTGCTGCGGCCAGTGTGGCCTAAAGTTGGGCTTTGCACTCTTCCAGCTCCTGGGACAGTTGAGTATTCTTTTCTGTAAGAACCTACATAACAAATGATCCTTAAATCGGTTATCCTAACTGTTTCAAGTCTCAGGGGCTACTGATATATATAATCACCAAATTTTCTCACCCGTATGTCTTTTACATACTGCTCCGTGGCTCTGGCAAGACCATTTTGAGCGGCACGGAGGTACGCGTCTCCCGAGTTGAAGGCATCCAATGCCTCTTGGGAGAAACAAGTGTCACGAAGAACAGTCCGGCGACGCCTGTGGTTCATGGCAGTTTCCACCTCAGGATTGGTGCCGGACAGTTTATCCACATCCTCTGTCGGAGGAGCGCCCAGCGCACGCCTCACATTCGTTCCCGCCTCCGAATCCGGCCTTGGAGCCCGACTGGTGGAGGCGTGATTGGTAGCCTCTCCGGGTATAGTCCGGCGAGTGCTTTTTTCCTGAAAAGAAGGCTTGGGCGTTAGTATGCCGCTGAGAATAATGTCTTGCAATAAAAATGGTGTGCCGTACCGCTGCGCCGGTGTCTCAATCCGGACTGCGGGTCTTTTCAGCCTGCCTGGCCTCGCAACCCCTTGTTGGCTAGTCACCACAGGCTCGGCCTTCCGCCTCAAGGACCTTCCCTGCAAAACACGGCAGTTATACGGCAATCGAAAACACGCAAGGACGGATCCCCTTTCGAAGTGCTGGGACTTTGGTCTCAGTCACATGTGAGGCTGGAAGTAGCCCAGGGTAATCGACCATAATGGCCACCAAAGCGTTGTCATTACTCGATTGGTAGAATACCCCATCAATCGGCTCCACAGATATGTTCGGATCCTCCTGGGAGGCCGGGTCAATGGACCGTCCAGGGTCCTCGGGTTGTGGAGGGGGGCTGTTTATCTCCTTTACAGCCTGGCGCAACTCCTGCAATGAAATAACTAGACTGAATACTTAACTACGGAAATACGAAACGGGTGGGCGAGAAAAAGTCTCCGCTTACCCAGCTCAGAGGATTGTACATAGAAAATCTGCCCTGTGGGTTGACACGAAGGAATTCCTCCTCTTCTCCCTTGTACAAAGTGGATAAGATCTTTATTAGATCAGCAACAGATCCCGGCCCTTTGCGGTCGTAGCGGGTGGCGTCATCCTCCCCGTTGAAATCCCACATGGGGTGGCCTCTATATTGAAGCGGCTGCACCCCCCGCATAATACATATGGCCATGACCTCGATCATGGTCAATCCAGATCAAGCTAAAGAACTTATCCGGCTCATCAGGTAAAGAACATCCCTGTCATCTTCCTCCTGGGAGCTCCATGGACGCCAGCTCTGGCGCTTCTTCAAAGGGGCATTGTCGAACTCAGGAAGGCCGATTCTAATAGGATCCGGGAGGGGGACGTCTGCTATATAAAACCATTCTGAAGGCAAGTCTTCGGATGTCTTCTTTGGGGTTCCAGATAGGTATCCGGTCCCGGCAATACGCCACACTTCGGCTCTGCCCACTTGATATATTGACCCCTTCTGAGAACGGGGCACAAGGCAGAACAGCTTCTTCAACAGAGTGAAATGAGCCTCACAGCCCAAAAACAACTCGCAAAGGGCTATGAATCCCGCGATATGCAGCATGGAGGCAGGCGTAAGGTTATGCAACTGGAGGCCGTAGAACACCAGGAGCCCCCAGAGAAACGGATGAATTGGAAATCCGAGCCCTCTTACCAAATAAGGGACAAGACATACCCGCTCTCCCTTGGAGGGATTGGGAAGGCTCTCCGCTTGCTCTCCGCCATTATAGGTGCCAAGCCCAGCTCGAACCGGGACCATGTATGTTGGGGGAAGAAATCCCTTGGTCTGAAGCATCACTAATTTGCTGTGCAGGACAGAACATATCTCCCAATCTCCAGGCTTGGGGCTAGGGGAGCGAGTGGAGGAGCTGCGTCGACCGGCCAGGATGGAATGGATCTCTATCGAATGCGGTCCGATGAAGGCTTGTCAAGGGAGGATGGTGTGATGTAGATCTGAATCCTCGTCTTTTTAATAGGCAGCTCATTCACACAACTAGGGGGGTAAATGTAAAAACACCCTGGCCCTTCACATTCGCTCGACACGTGGAAAGTGGCCATTATTGGGCGTGGAAGCCAAGGAGTGCAACATTCATAAGAGGCTGGACACTATTTCGACAGGTACATGGAATTTGGAGAGGAACCCGCCTTGCAATGCTGAAGACAATACTGCGCGCCGGACTCATCGTCATTGAAGCCTGGTTCGGGGGCTACTGAGGGAGTCCTGGATTAGGGGGTCTCCGGACAGCCGGACTATCTCCATTGGCTGGACTGTTAGACTATGAAGATACAAGATTGAAGACTGCGTATCGTGTCCAGATGGGACTCTACTTGGCATGGAAGGCAAGCTAGGCAATATGGATATGGATATCTCCTCCTTTGTAACCGACCTTGTGTAACCCTAACCCTCTTCGGTGTCTATATAAACCGAAGGGTTTTAGTCCGTAGGCCAACAATCACAACATACAATCATACCATAGGCTAGCTTCTAGGGTTTAGCCTCTCTGATCTCATGGTAGATCTACTCTTGTACTACCCATATCATCAATATTAATCAAGCAGGACGTAGGGTTTTACCTCCATCAAGAGGGCCTGAACCTGGGTAAATCATCGTGTCCCCTGCCTCCTGTACCATCCGGCCTAGACGCACAGTTCGGGACCCCCTACACGAGATCCGCTGGTTTTGACACCGACACCCGCCGTTTGGGCTATTCTGTGTGTTGGCTTGCAAGGTGAATTCTTTGATGGGAGAGAACCAAATTGTGAAGCTACCGCAGAAGAGTTGAAGATTATACAATACAATGCTCAAGCTTTTGATATCCTCTTCAACGGATTGTGCCCCGAAGAATTCAACAAAATCAGCCGTCTTGAGAATGCAAAGGAAATTTGGGATACTTTGATTGATATGCACGAAGGTACCGGCTCCGTCAAGGAATCCAAGTTGGATGTGCTTCAAAGTCAACTTGGCAAGTTCAAAATGAAGGATGGTGAAGGTGTCGCTGAGATGTAGTCTAGGCTTGCTCTTATCACAAATGAGATTGCCGGCTTAGGAAGTGAAGAGATGACCGACAAATTCATCATCAAGAAGATCCTGAGAGCCTTGGATGGATAATACGATACCGTATGCACATTGATCCAAATGATGCCAAATTACAAAGATCTCAATCCAACGGAAGTCATTGGAAGAATTGTTGCTCATGAGATGTCACTCAAGGATAAGGAGGAGCTCCATAACAAGTCAAGTGGTGCTTACAAAGCCTCATGTGAAGCCCCCACATCATCAAGTGAAGAAACAAACCTTCAATTAAGAATTGAGCTTAATGGTGAAGAACTTCAACAAGTTCTACAAGAATAGAAGCAAAGAGAGAAGTTGAAAGTCAAGGTCCTACAATGACAAAAGATCTTCTAGTCGAGAGCGAAACTGCTACAATTGTGGAAGACCCGGACACTACTCCAATGAGTGTACGGCTCCCCACAAGAGAAGAGAATATTCTCCCAAAATAAGAAGTAGAAGAGAAGAATCACCATCAAGGGAGAGAAGGAGTAGGGATGATCGATATGAATGAAGACCCTCTCGGAGAAGCAAGGATTCGGAAAGGAAGGACAAGTCATCAAGGAGCTACACAAAACGAAGACATCAAGCTCATGTTGGTGAATGGGTATCCGGCTCCGACTCCGACAATGACTCCGAGAGAAGCTATCACTCCAACTCCGAATATACTCAAGATGAAGGTGTTTCCAGTCTAGCACTTGTGTCAACCAATTCCTACGACATATTTGATTCACCAAATGAAGGAATTGGAAGATGCTTCATGGCCAAAGGTCCAAAGGTATCACACCAAGAGTATGTTGATTTCAATAGTGATGAAGATGACTTGTTAGGTGATGATGATTTACTTTTTGACAACTATAGTGATGAATACTATGATGAAACGTCAATTAAACATGCTAATCAAGATGAAACGAATGAAAATGATAAGGAGAAGATTGAGTCTCTAACTAAAGAACTAAACACTCTTAAGTTAGCTCATGAAACTATCTTAGGAGATCATCAAGAACTTTTAAGGACTAATGAGAAATTACGTTTTGAAAAGCTCAACCTTGAGCAAGAGCAAGAGTTCTTAAAGGCAATCAATGATGATCTTCGCAAGAAAAGTTCTTATTACATTGCCAAGCATTTACTCTTATCCACTTACATGCCTCAAGTCAAGTCTAGTAACAAGAACAAGAAAGATTCTTCTTCTAGTAGTAACAATAATCATGCTAAACCCAATATCGTTGCGTCTAGTATTTCTCTTGATTCCACTAATGATTCTCTTAGACAAGTTACACTTGAGCAAGAAAATAGCTTATTGAAGGGAATTATAGAGAAAGGTGTTTACAAGAGCCTTGCCGGGAGTAAGCAATTCGAGGAAATTATACGCAAGCAAGGAAGGCACCGGAAGAATCAAGGTGTTGGTTTTGAACGAAAGTTCAATGCCAATGGAGTTAAGTGGGAAGAAGATCAATACCCCAAGATGAAGTTTGCCTCAACAAGAGAAGTATGATCCTACTTCTTTCAAAGGGACACAAGCTCAAGATGATCTTCCACCACAAGACCACAAACAAAAACACAAGGACAAGCTTCAAGAGTAAATTGATGCATTTGAAGAAGCTCCTAAGGCCTTGGTCAAGTGGGTTCCAAAGACTACATCAAGTTCCACTTCATCAAGTACAACTACAACTCCGAGGATTCCCATCAAGATGGTGTGGATCTCGAAGAAGAAGAACTAGAGAGTTCTTGAGGGTGACTCCGCCAACATACTTCACTCTTATCATTTTAGCAAGAACAAGTGCAATCAACTTCCACATCTTGCACTAGTTCAAGGAGTCACAAACCCTCTTGTTGGTAAGACAAGGGACAAGGTAACCTAAAGCTTTCATAGACTTCATCTTGTGTGTGCATCACTCTATGTCTATGGATATCCTTGTTTGTTCCTTGTGGGACTAACCCGTGTAGGTATTGAAAGTGCAACTCACTCCAAGGGATAGCTCCAAATGATCTACATCAACATGGAGCATCCACATCTTCAACATCTACATGAAGTCATCATCGACAAAACCCAAGGTTAGTTCATCCCTCTTAGGGGGGATCTCACATCTAGGGGGAGCTTTACTCTAACAATTGAGTTAAAGCAACTCTAATGGTGTGAAGACAACAACACTTTATGTAAAAGTGGTAACCCCACTTGTGCTTAAACGATGAGTGTGACCTATGATCAAATGTTCTCATTTGACTCCTAAGTCAATATACTCATATATAGATGACCTAGTCATCGCCAATTGCTTGATAGATGCTAGAATTGTTTGTGCATGCTTTGCCACATATTTCATTTGTCATTTTATTGTGTGAGCATGTTGGTTGCATAATTTTCTCATTCAAGGACATCCACTTGTTGTTTTGATTGTCTGGATGTCTGAAGGTATGAGGTACCAGTCAACAGTTGCAGAATGGGCTAAGTTGATCAATGCCCCAAAAGAGAGTGAAGATGACTTGGATGTATATGCCAACAAGAAGAAGGATCACAAAACCATGGCACACATGTACAAGGAGATCCTAGATGCTGCTCTTGAGACACATAAGTTTGGATCTGTACATTACCTTTTGTCAGGCTTGCCAACTATCAACTGGATCCTTAGGCACACTCTCTTGCCAGAGTCAGGTGATCACAAGATGATCAGAGGCCATGCAATTAACTTTCTTCACATCTTTGATGTCCCACAGAAGTTCAAAGTCATGAGCCTAATAGTGGAAACCATAAAGAGGACAGTTGCGGATCAGAAGAGGAGTTGTGGGTTTGCCCCATAGATTCAGGAGCTGATTAACTCCAAGATGGGCACAGGCACATATCTGCTGGACAAGGAGCACCTGCCCATCTACCCAGAATTTGAGGACAACACTGTGGTGATGGATGAAAATGAACCATCTTCTGTGCACGCACAAGCCAAGAAGGAGAAGGCAAAGCCTGAAAAGGCTGCAAGGATGCCAACTACTGAAGAAGCATCTCAGTATCTTCTGAAGAGAAAGCAAGATCAGCTTGGCTACTTGATTGCCTCCACTCTGAGGATTGAGAAGGGACTGGCTACCCTGACTCAAAACTAGGAGAGCTTGGAGAGGGTCGTGGAGCAGAAGTTCTATGACTTGGATGTGAAGGTAACTGAGATCCAGTCTGTTGTGGAGCAACTTCAGGATGATATGCAGGAGAGGAAGGGCAAGACAACCATTGATGCATTTGACAGAGTGCCTAGAGCTCAGAGGTCTGCTGCAGTGCCTGTTCCAGACACCAGAGCCACTTCATCTACACCAGCTACAACTTCAGTGCCGCCAGCTCCAGCACCTACTCCATCAGCTCCATCCACATCGACTGAAGCCTTCGTTCTTGGAGTTATCCGGACACCACCACCTGAAGACCAAGCCTGAGAGACGATTTAATGCTATGCATTTCTAGGAACTTTTTGGTAACTTGTTGCCAAAGGGGGAGAAAAATGTATAGATCACAGGCTTCGAGAGAGAGCATTGCTTTTTATTCTCTCTTGCTTTGGTGGTTGAAATTTATTTGCTTATTTGAGATACTTTCTGTCTGCGTGATACTTGGATGATCATATGTGTTTGATCATATGCTACATTAATGCTTGTTGGATGACATTATCCTTTTATCCCTATATGATCATTCACTTTTCTTGGTGATGAGTGCATGTATTTAATTATTATCATTTTGAGCGCTCCACCAAGATGTATGTGACATGGAAGAGTAACCCATGAGCCTGACTCTCTGTGCATTTGTATTCCAAAGCAAATCATAAACTATGCACAAATTTAGGGGGAGCTCTTTCTTTTCACATACTTCTCAAAGCGAACAATGTTTTTCACTCTTATTATCATTTGTCGAAGCTTTGATCTATATGTTGTCATCAATTACCAAAAAGGGGGAGATTGAAAGTGCAACTATCCCTAGGTGGTTTTGGTAATTCCTAACAACATATAGCTCATTGAGCTAATGCTATTCCAAGATTAATATTTCAGGAAAAGCTCAATGAATGGCATGGCATGGATGAGGAAAGTGGACCCCTCAAAATACTAAGGACAAAAAGATTTGCTCAAGCTCAAAGCTCAAGACTCTACATTTTATATTTTAGTGATCCAAGATCACATTTAGTCTATAGGAAAATCCAATACTATCAAGGAGGGATGAGGTGTTGCTTGATGAGGTTCTTGCTTCATAGTGCTTAGTGATATGCTCCAAAACCCTCAACTACCTTCCCACATCCACATATCACCTAAACCAAAAGTCAAACTCGGCCCCACCGATTCTTTCTATCCGGCGCCACCGAGTTCAGATGTCATAGCCACTGCCACAAACCCTAGGCAAATTGGTCTCACCGATAGGGATCTCGGTCACACCGAGATGGGGTTGTAATCTCTCTGTTTCCCTTTGTAACGTTTCGGTCCCACCGAGATGAGCGATCGGTCCCACCGAGATTGCAATGTAAACTCTCTGTTTCCCTTTTATAACATTTCGGTCCCACCGAAATGAGCGATCGGTCCCACCGAGTTTACCTGACCAACTCTCTGGTTAGCTTATTACCAAAATCGGTCCCACCGAGTTTGTGTAATCGGTCACACCGAGATTACGTTATCCCTAACCCTAACCATATCGGTCCTACCGAGTTGCATCTCAGTCCCACCGAAAATCATAACGGTCACTAGGTTTGCTAAATCGATCCGACCGGGTTTCTCAATTCGGTCTCACCGAGATCGGTAATTGTGTGTAACGGTTAGTTTTTGTGTGGAGGCTATATATATCCCTCCACCCACTCTTCATTCGTGGAGAGAGCCATCAGAACATACCTACACTTCCAATACACATTTTCTGAGAGAGAACCACCTACTCATGTGTTGAATCTGGATCTCTAGCCTTCGCCAAGTTGCTTTCCACTCAAATCTTCTTTCCACCAAATCCATATCCTGTGAGAGAGAGTTGAGTGTTGGGGAGACTATCATTTGAAGCACAAGAGCAAGGATTTCATCATCAACACACCATTTGTTACTTCTTGGAGAGTGGTGTCTCCTAGATTGGCTAGGTGTCACTTGGGAGCCTCCGACAAAGATTGTGGAGTTGAACCAAGGAGTTTGTAAGGGCAAGGAGATCGCCTACTTCGTGAAGATCTGCCGCTAGTGAGGCAAGTCCTTCGTGGGCGATGACCATGATGGGATAGACAAGGTTGCTTCTTCGTGGACCCTTCGTGGGTGGAGCCCTCCGTGGACTCGCGCAACCGTTAACCTCCATGGGTCGAAGTCTCCATCAACGTGGATGTACGATAGCACCACCTATCAGAACCACGACAAAACATCTGTGTCTCCAATTGTGTTCGAATTCTCCAAACCCTTGCCTTTACATTCTTGCAAGTTGCATGCTTTACTTTACGCTGCTCATAGACTCTTTGCATGCTTGCTTGAATTGTGTTAAGATTGCTTGACTTGTGCTAAGATAGCTAAAATCCACCAAAGACTAATATTGGGTAAAGGATAGATTTTTAATTGGTCAAGTAGTCTAATCACCCCCCTCTAGACATAGTTTCGATCCTATGGTGTATAATATTTGGAGTACATACTGGACTTTGTCTCCTGTGGGGGACGTTAAGACAATGGCCGCTCCTAAACTGGCCAGCATTTTGGAGCCATCGAAGTGCATGACCCAGCTGGAATATGCACCATACTCTTTAAGGAGTTCGGCTTCTGTCCATTCGGTGACGAAGTCAGCCAATACTTGGGATTTAATGGCTCGGCGTGGTTTGTATGTGATATCAAATGGTGAGAGCTCAATGGCCCACTTGGCAATCCGGCCTGTAGCATCGCGATTGTTTATTATTGCATTGAGTGGTACTTCGGAAGCAATCGTGATCGAGCACTCTTGAAAGTAGTGACGTAGCTTCTGGGATGCCATGAAGACCACATATGCTATCTTTTGGTAATGAGGGTACCAAGATTTGCATGGTGTGAGGATAGTGGATACATAGTATACCGGTTTATGAAGTGGGAATTTATGTCCGTCCTCCTCTCGTTCGACGACGAGCACTGCACTCACCACCTGGTGTGTTGCAGATATGTATAATAACATGGGTTCGCCCATGTTCGGCGCGGCCAGGATTGGGTTGCTTGCTAAAAGAGCTTTTATTTCTTCCAGTCCGGCTGTTGCCGCATCCGTCCACTTGAAGTGGTCTTTGTGTCAGAGTAGGCGGTATAGTGGCAATGCTTTTTCTCCTAATCTGGAGATAAAGCGGCTTAAAGCTGCCACACATCCGGCTAGTTTTTGGACCTGTTTAAGGTCTGTTGGTGTAGCCAATTGTGACAAAGCATGGATTTTGGCTGGGTTTGCCTCAATTCCTCCATTGGAAACTATGAAGCCCAGCAGTTTTCCGACGGGGACGCCGAAGACGCACTTTTCCGAATTGTGCCTGATGTCATATGCACGGAGGTTGTCGAATGTGAGAAGCAGGTCGTCTATGAGTGACTCGACGTGCTTAGTTTTGATAACGACATCATCCACATATGCTTCGACTGTCTTGCCGATTTGTTTCTCCAGGCATGTTTGAATCATGCGTTGGTAGGTGGTGCTGGCATTTTTCAGTCCGAAGGGCATAATGTTGAAGCAGAAAGGCCCATATGGGGTAATGATCGCTGTTGCGGCTTGATCAGATTCCTTCATTTTGATTTGATGGTATCCGGAGTAAGCGTCGAGGAAACACAGTGAGTCGTGTCCTGCGGTAGCGTCAATGATATGATCGATGCAGGGGAGGGGGAAGGGATCCTTAGGGCAGGCCTTGTTGAGGTCTTTGAAATCGACACACAGGCACTAGGATTTATCCTTCTTTGGTACCATCACCAGGTTTGCTAGCCAGTCTGGATGTTTTATTTCGACCTCAATTAACTTGGCTAGCTCCTCCCCCATAGCTTGTCGTTTGGGTTCAGAAAAGCACCGCAATGTTTTCTTGATCGGCTTGTATCCCTTCAATATATTGAGGCTATGTTCGGCCAACCTGCGTGGTATTCCTGGCATGTCAGAAGGGTGCCAGGTGAATATGTCCCAGTTCTCGCGCAGGAACGCGCGTAATGCAGCGTCAACTGTAGGGTCCAGCTGTGCCCCGATGGAAGCTGTCTTCTTGAGGTCTGTTGGGTGAACTTGAAATTTGACTATTTCGTCTACTGATTTGAAGGAGGTGGATTTGGGGCGCTTATCGAGGATTACGTCGTCCCTGTCCACCGTGGAGCGTACTGCGGTCAATTCTTTGGCCGCAAGGGCCTCGAATAGTGCCTCGAGGGCCAGATATGTAGTTTTATTTTCAGCGCGAAGTGCTATGTCCGGATCACTGGCCAGAGTGATAATACCGTTGGGCCCGAGCATCTTGAGCTTCATATACCCGTAATGAGTTATGGCATGAAAGCATGTGAATGCGTCCCGACTGGGAATGATTCCTCGAAAGGTTGTATCACTTCGCTCGATGCGGCTTCTGTCTATTTGCATTTTACTGAGTGTGTCCTTGTAGATGAGGTTCAATCCACTGCCGCCGTCCATGAGCACTTTAGTGATTCGAAAGCCATCCACAATTCGGTTGAGGACCAAGGCGGCTGGTTCCCGGACTGAACGGAATTTTGGTTTGTTGCTGGCACTAAAAGTTATTGTCATGTCGTTCCAAGGATTTATTGCTGCGACTTGGCAGACTTCGGCGAGGTCACAGAGTGCTCTCTTGTGCCGATTGTTTGAAGATCATCAATACTCTAAGGCCGTCATCTTCCAGAGAGTGTGGCTCTGAGGTATTTTTGGTGAGGATATCCTCGCCGCCCTTGGCTACTTGCCGGAGTATCCAACATGCTCTAAGGCTGTGAGTTGGTTCAGTATCTGGTTTCATGTGTATTTTGCATGGCCTATCAAGCCATGCTTCAAGAACGGTGCCACGTCCCTTAATGGGTTTGATTTTCTTGCCTACGGGGTCGAGTGCCCTGTGAGGGTGCGTCCTTTTTGCCCGCCAGGGAGGTGGCGTGAAGGACGGTGGCTCCCAGCAAGCTGTCTGAGTTTTCCAGGTGCTTTCCATTGTGTGGTACTTCTATACTATGGTTGCCAAGTCAGCAAAGTGTAGTATTCCACGGCGGTAGAGGGAGTTGAGGATTCCTTTGTCCGTGCAATTATTGCGGAATGCTGAAATCGTATCCTCGTCGTGACAATCTTTAATCTTGTCCTTGACAAGGAGGAATCTGGCCCAGAAGTGATGGACTGTTTCCTGAGGCTGCTTTCGTATGTAGATGAGGTCGCACATGTCCGGTGGACCGGAATTGCTTGGTGAATATTGCATGTGGTGGGTGGGTGGCCTTAAATTCGAACCCTGACCCAATGTGCAGTCCGGAATTTAAAGAACTTCCGGGTTTGCTAGTTCGGGATCCGGGATGTCCAATAATTCCTTAGGCTCAATGCCCGGTTCTAAGTTCGGAGGACCGGGAGTGTCACCCTGCAAACGAGTATCCGGCTCTCTGAGCTCGGAAATCCGAACATAGCTTGTTTTTAGTATAGGGGAAGAGTTGTTGTTGTTTTGCTCCTCTACGACCGCTATCTGATGAGTGGCCGGCGGAGATTTTATTTCTCTCTTATCGGGTTTAAGCCCAATCCAATCATAGTCCATAGCAACCCCCAGGGTGGCGATGCAATCCAGGAGTTTGTTTAAGGACAACAAATCAGCCAGATCCATCTGTTCGGAGTATTTGGAGTCAACACGGAGATGATTTTCGATGACTTGGGAAGTCATATCGGCTTAAAGGCCGAATGGCCGACCATGGTAAACCTGCCCAGATGGAGGGTTTGGCCTGAGGCCAGGGCTTCTCCAGAGGTGATACTGTCCTTGATAACAAGGCAAGCCATCAATCCTATTGTCGACGCAACAGAGGAACTCTCAATGAAAGCACCAATGTCGGTGTCAAAACCGGCAGATCTCAGGTAGGGGGTCCCGAACTATGTGTCTAAGGATTGATGGTAACAGGAGACAAGGGACATGATGTTTTACCTAGGTTCAGGCCCTCTTGATGGAGGTAATACCCTACATCCTGCTTGATTGACTTTGATGAGTATATGGGTTACAAGAGTTGATCTACCACGAGATCGTAATGGCTAAACCCTAATTGCCTAACCTCTATGATTATGATTATGACCTCCCCTACGAGCTAAACCCTTTGATTTATATAGACACCGGAGGGACGTATGGTTATACAGAGTCGGTTTACAGAGAAAGGAATCTTCAAATCCGAATGCCAAGCTTACCCTCCACGCAAAGGAGAGTCCCATCCGGACACGGGAGGAAGTCTTCTGTCTTGTATCTTCACGGCCCATTAGTCCGGTCCACGTCACATAGCCCGGATGACCGAGGACCCCTTAATCTAGGACTCCCTCACTCGTGTGTGCTTTCTCACCTCAAAGAAGTTACTCGTAGTCGTAGAACAGGATAGCTACTGAGTCAAAGCTGGCTTACTGCAGCCAAACCCCACATTGTCTTCTTGATAATAATGCATGTATGATAGGATCTGATGTAAGTCTTGGTGAGTAACTTTGTACTCACGTTGGCTTTATTTATGTTTTGCATAGTAGACCTCGGTCTCACTAGTAGTTCCTCATGGACTTCGACGAGTAGCTTGTTACCTCAGCTATGATCTTGTACCCTTGGGTGGGTGTTGTAGATAGTCAGGCTTCTCAGCCTTTTTCATTTTAGTTGTCTGTACTCAGACATGTTATGCTTTCGTTGCTTGTATGCTCTGAATGATGGGTCATGTGACCCTTGTTTGTAATAAATTCTATGTGGCTCTTCTGGGCCTTTATTTATATGAGTTATTGAGTTATGTTGTGATGCCATGTTGTACAACACAAACTTGCATGTTATGAGTACGTGTAACGTGTATTGCTATGTGTGGAATCCGACACCTAGTTGTTTATTCTTGGTAGCCTCTGTTATGGGGAAATGTCTCCTAGTGCTTCCACTGAGCCATGGTAGCTTGCTACTGCTCCAGAACAATTAGGCTGGCCGGCATGTGTTGATACGTCTCCAACATATCTATAATTTTTGATTGTTCCATGCTATTATATTATCTATTTTGGATGATTAATGGGCTTTAATATGCCCTTTTATATTATTTTTTGGACTAACCTATTAACTGGAGGCCCAGTGCCAGTTTCTGTTTTTTTGCCTATTTCAGTGTTTCGCAGAAAAGGAATACCAAACGGAACCCAAACGGAATGAAACCTTCGCGATGATCTTTCTTGGACCGAAAGCAAACCAGGATACTTGGAGTGGAATTCTGGAACTCCGTGAGGCGGCCACGACATAGGAGGGCACGCCCCCACCCACATGGGTCCCATGGAGCTCCACCGACGTACTTCTTTCGCCTATATATACTCTTATACCCTAAAAACATCAGGGGAGCCACGAAACCACTTTTCCACCGCCGCAATCTTCTGTACCCATGAGATCCCATCTAGGGACCTTTTCCGGCGATCTGCCGGAGGGGGAATCAATCACGGAGGGCTTCTACATCAACACCATAGCCTCTCCGATGAAGCGTGAGTAGTTTACCACAGACCTTCGGGTCCATAGTTATTAGCTAGATGGCTTCTTCTCTCTCTTTGATCTTTAATAAAAGTTCTCATCGATGTTCTTGGAGATCTATTCGATGTAATAATCTTTTGCGGTGTGTTTGCCGAGATCCGATGAATTGTGTGTTTATGAACTTGATTATCTATGAATATTATTTGGTTCTTATCTGAATTCTTATATGCATGATTTGATATCTTTGCAAGTCTCTCCGATTTATCGGTTTAGTTTGGCCTACTAGATTGATCTTTCTTGCAATGGGAGAAGTGCTTAGCTTTGGGTTCAATCTTGCGGCGTCCTTTCCCAATGACAGTAGGGGTGAGGGAGTCCTGGATTAGGGGGTGTCCGGACAGCCGGACTATATCCTTTGGCCGGACTGTTAGACTATGAAGATACAAGATTGAAGACTCCGTCCCGTGTCCGGAAGGGACTTTCCTTGGCGTGGAAGGCAAGCTTGGCGATACGGATATGTAGATCTCCTACCATTGTAACCGACTCCATGTAACCCTAACCCTATCCGGTGTCTATATAAACCGGAGGGTTTTAGTCCATAGGACAACGTACACATCAACAATCATACCATAGGCTAGCTTCTAGGGTTTAGCCTCTTCGATCTCGTGGTAGATCTACTCTTGTACTACCCATATCATCAATATTAATCAAGCAGGACGTAGGTTTTACCTCCATCGAGAGGGCCCGAACCTGGGTAAAACTTCGTGTCCCTTGCCTCCTGTTACCATCCGGCCTAGACGCACAGTTCGGGACCCCCTACCCAAGATCCACCGGTTTTGACACCGACATTGGTGCTTTCATTGAGAGTTCCTCTGTGTCGTCGCCGTCAGGAAGGATGCCTCGCCCCGTCTTTAAAGACGGCACCGTTGCTAAGGGAGCTTTGGCTGTCGGCCAAACCCTCCGGCTAGGTGGTTTTCTTGTGACCGCCTGTTCGGCTTCTGCACCGACGATGACCTCTCGAACCATCGAAAACAATCTTCATGTCAGCTTGGAACTCGCCGAGCAGTTAGATCCAATGGAGCTCTCCTCCATAAACGAGCTCTTGGATCGCTTCGCCGCCCTGGGAGTCGCCACGGATTATGACCAGATTGGGTCTAAACCCGATTTGAGAGAGATTAACTCTCCCCAAGTTACCCATCACGTTGCCGTGGTAGAGGGACAGTGCGGCGACCCTTCATCTATCTTAAAGACTCGCTACGTCCGGATTCCCGATCCCTCCAAGCCGGATACCCGCGGAGGGGAGGATATCACTCAAGACCTGAATTTAGAGTCAGGCGACGGGCTGGATTCATTGGACAACATCCAGGAATCCAAATTTTCGAGTTCGGAAATTCCTCGGCCTCTGAGCCTTAGATGGGGTGAGGCTTCGAATTTAATTCCACCCACCCACCCCAACATAAGCGATCTATCCAAAATCAGGCAAGAACCCGATGAAACAGTACATCATTACTGGGCCAGATTCCTCCTGGTTAAGAATAGGCTAAGGGACCGCCGCGAGGAAGATGCAATCTCAACCTTCTGCAATAATTGCACGGACAAGGGAATACTCAACGCCATAAGTCGCCGTGATATTACACGCTTCACTGACTTGGCATCCATTGTACTAAAATACTGTGCGATGGAAAGCGCCTGGAAAACCGAAATAAAATTTTGGGACAATCCGGCCCTGAATACAAACCGAGTCCGAAATAAAAGGGTGCATCATTACCAGTCACCCGGGTCAAGAACTAAAAAGCAAAAACCCTCTACAGGGCATGATACCGTACTGGAAGGATGGCTTAATGGACCCTGTAAAATTCACAGTACAGAGGACGCCACACCAACTCACAGCCTTAGAGCATGTTGGATACTCCGGCAAGTGGCCAAAATTGGCGAAAATCTCCTAATTCCGGAGGCCACAGAAAGCCACCCCAGAGACACCAATACGGTATTAACAGTCTTCGAGACTTTCGCATCAAATAATATGCGAAAAAGGACACTCCGCCGCCTTGCCGAAGTCTACCAAGTAGCAAAAATAAACCCATGGAGTGACACGACTATTACCTTTAACGCCAGTGATGAACCTAAATCCCGAACAGCCCGAGCACCAGCCGCATTGGTCCTTAGTCCAATAGTGGATGGCTTTCGTCTTACCAAGGTACTCATGGACGGCGGCAGCGGATTGAACCTCATTTATGAGGAGACCCTTCAAAAAATGGAAATAGACTGGAACCGCATTGAGCGAAGCAGCACAACCTTTAGAGGAATAATCCCTAGTCGGGAAGCACGCTGTATAGGAAAAATCACACTAGATGTGGTGTTGGGCACGCCGGATAATTACAGGTCCGAAGAGGTCACGTTTCAGGTGACTCCGTTCAGCAGCGGTTATCACGCTCTGCTAGGGAGGGAAGCGTTTATAGTCTTCCAAGCAATACCCCATTACGGGTACATGAAGCTTAAGATGCCCGGGCCTAACGGGATCATCACTCTCGCTAGTGATCCGGACATAGCACTCCACGCTGAAAACAAGACATCCGCACTAGCCCTTGAGGCACTATCCGAAGCCCTAGCGGCTGAGGAGCTAACTGCACTGCGCTCTATGGTGAATAGGGACGATGTGGTACTCGACAAAAGATCCAAGTCCACCTCCTTTAAACCGGTGGACGAAATAGTCAAATTCCAAGTCCATCCAACAGACCCCAATAAAACAGCTTCCATCGGGGCACAGTTAAACCCTGATGTCGGCGCTGCATTGCGAGAGTTCCTACGAGAGAACTGGGACATTTTTGCCTGGCACCCTTCAGACATGCCAGGAATCCCACGCAGACTGGCCGAGCACAACTTAAAGGGGCTCCTCGGATACCCGACGTGTAAACTCGACGATTGCATTTTGGCGATACTCAAGATCGAAGATGAGAAGATTTGTTGAACAGGTTTTCAAGACCGACAACCGAAGATGAAGAACAGTTCGGAAGAATCGAGGAGCGTCCCGAACTTGAAGACCGGTTCAGGGGGCTATTGATGGTGTCCTGGACTAGGGTGTACTCACCATGTCATCTCCTGATCTATTAGATTGGGACGAGGACCCCCATGGCCGTATACTCATGGGCCAGTTCGGACAGCTGCCGCATACATGGAAGATTCCACAAGACTTGGTGATCAAGACAAGGACTCCTCCCCACCGGCGTATTCGGCTAGGACTCTTGTTATCCTAGGCCTCTGGTGCATTATATAAACCGAGGCCAGGCTAGTCGATAGATCATATACAACAATCATAATCACAGGCTAGCTTCTAGGGTTTAGCCTCTACGATCTCGTGGTAGATCAACTCTTGTAGTACTCATATCATCAATATCAATCAAGCAGGACGTAGGGTATTACCTCCATCAAGAGGGCCCGAACCTGGGTAAACATCGTGTCCCCGCCTCCTGTTACCATCTGCCTTAGACACACAGTTTGGGACCCCCTACCCGAGATCCGCCAGTTTTGACACCGACATCAGGTGTGGGCCTGGCTGCAGCCCCGCAGATGTCTTCAGCAAGGGCCTTGCCGGGGCCCCGACAAGGGTCTTTCCGCAGCGTCGTGGGCGTCCCCGGCAAGGGTCTTGCCGGGGGGTCTCGTGGGTATCCTCGCGGATCTTGCCAAGGATCTTCATCTTCTGATTCTCATCTAGTCTTGTATGTTCTTGGTCTTCACACAGATCTGCATGCCACCACGGAGACACGTCCCGAGCTTTGGTTTCAATGTGGTTGAGGGCGTCGGAACCCTTAGGCTCAAGGGTGGCAGCTCCGCTGGCGTTGGGAAAGTTGCCCCTGGCTAGGCTCTTGCCGGGGCTGTGGAGGCCGCCCCGGCAAGGGCCTTGCTGGGGGAGTTCACCTCACGCCTTCTGCTCTTCGTGTTTCTGGCTTGGCGTTGCTCTCGTAGTCTTGGGCCTTTGCTTCCTTCCTCCGCCAAGTGTGGCCACGGGCGTGGGGCTGCGATTGCCCATTGCTACCTCTTGAGCACTGCGTTGGATTTCCCCGAAGAGGAAGGGATGATTGTCGGCATTTTGGGAACGGGGGTCCCCAGACTTGCCTGCCTGTGGCCTGCGGCATGGCTCAAGTGGGGGCCCAGCGCGGCCCACCTTCATCAGCTCAAGCTCAAGACCCTCGCGAGGGGCCAAGCCTTGCAGGGCGGATGACAGAAAGCTTCCTCAGAGGCAGCCTCATCAGGCAGGCTCGCGAGGAGGCGGAGAGATCAAGGCAGGGGTACCTCGCGAGGAGCCCATGACGCAAGCCATCACGATCGAGACCAGGCGGGCGCCGGCCTGCGCAGTGTCCTTGTTTCCCCTTTGGTGCAAAGGGGGCAAGCACAGGCCAAGGCATCGGGTAAAGGTTACCATTCCGGTGCAATAAGACCAAGCCCAGCAGAGCGGCAGGACGGAGGTCACCATGGAGCCCAAGACGGCGTCATCACCGGAGCTTTTGGCAGCCGAAGACCACCTTTGGTCAGGATAACTTGTACTATACGTTCCCCTTCAAAATGGCCAATTGATGGCGCCCTTCCCGCTCATTATTTGGGGAGAGGCCCAGGGCCCCTATAAATAGAGCTAGCCACCACAGAAGGGAGGAGACACCCAAGAGAGACACCAAAGGGGGATGAAAGAGAGACGGCTAGAGATCTGGTAGAACCCTAGAAGAGAGAGAAAGAGGTGACTGAACTCACCCAAGTAGTTCATCACACCAGCTCAAGAACACCTCTCGCGAGGCTGTTCTTCCACTGTACTGTTCATCATCAGCCCGCGAGGCAATCCACCACACCACACACTTGAGTAGGGTATTACACCAGAACGGTGGCCCGAACCAGTATAAACCTCGTGTCCCTTGTGTTGTTCATTGTTTCCAGCTTAGATCACGCGGGGAGATTAGACGTAGATCGGTAGGGGAGAGATCTCCGCGCGCACCCCAGTGTTCAAACCTCAAGGGTCTGCCAGAACCCGAAATCTGATATTTGGCGTGCCAGGTAGGGGTGCGCCGGAATCTTTCTTCCACTATTCGCGTGTGATCTTCCGTCGTGTCCATGGCTGACGCTCGTCGGGGTCGTGCCGAGCGCCGGGCTGCTCTCGCCACCCGCGTCGCCTAGATGGCGCCCGTCGACAGACGCCCTCGTTGTTCCCCGTCGCCTTCCACCAACGCCGCCACTGGCCCGGCGGGGAACGAGCAGCAGGCCTCATCCCAGCATCCTTCAGTGCGGCGGGAGGGCCGCACCGCCACACCGTCGCTGACTCCAGCCGCTTCGTTGTCCCACGCCCGTCGTGCCCCCACGGGCGCGCACGCTGCGCTGCTCCTGGCAAGAGAGCTCTTGCACTACTGCCCCATCGACGACCTCTACGAAGACTGGCTCGCCCGCATCACCGAGCTCGTCAGCGCCGCAGGGGGCTCCCCCTTGCCGTCCTTCTTGCTGCCTTGCCCTCCATTCCGTGCAGGAGGCGAGGATCAGGAGGTGCATCCACCACCTCCTCCCCAAGGAGGCGCCCTGGCTCCAAGGCGCGCAGCCCCAGGGCAAGACCCTCCGTGCCCGGCGCCTGCGCAACAAGAAATGAGCTGCCAAGAGATCCCTCGTCCCCAAGAAGGTGCTCGCGCGCTCCCAGCGCCGGCGCGCCAAGATCGCGTCCCTGCACCTCCACGCCAAGACCCCGCGCTGCTCCAAGCGGCGGCGCGTGGTAATCCCCAGGAGCAAGCCCAGTACCAGCAGAAGGCACCGGTGGCCATAGCAGGCTGCCGTGCCCTCACCCCCGAGCTACGCGGCGTCGCATGGTCAGGCAAGTTCAAGCCTGACCTGCCCCCTCGCTACGACGGCACGGCGGACCCTATGGAGTTCCTGCAGCTCTATGAGCTATGCATCGAAGCCGCCACCGGAGACGAAAGGGTCATGGAGAACTGGTTCCCCATGGCGCTCAAGGACGGGGCCCGCACCCGGCTCCTGAACCTGGCTCCTGGCACAATCTCCTCCTAGGACGAGATGTGCACTCGCTTCATCGCCAACTTCCAGGGAACTCGCGACCGGCCCCCGGCCGTGAGCGATCTGCGCCGCATCAAGCAGCAGCAAGGGGAGACTCTACAGAAATACACCTGGCGCTTCAACAACGCTCACCTCAAGATCCCCAAGGTGACTGAAGAAGCTATCATCTTGGCCTTCTCCGATGGCGTACGCGACATTAAGATGAAGGAGGAGCTAGCAATCCATGAAGACCTGTGCACATCCCTGGAGCTATTCAACTTGGCGACCAAGTGCGCCAGGGCTGAGGAAGGGCGCCTTTACCTCCTCGAACTCCCGGCTGCCGACCAAGAAGAGAAGAAGCCCAAGGCCAAGGACGTGAAGCGCAAGGGGGCTGCCGTGCTTGCAGCGGAACCAGACACCAAGCGAGGCAGTGATCAGCCTGAGTCATCCATGGGCAGCCGGTACTGCATGTACCGTGACCTCCACACCCACAACACCAACGAATGTCAAGAGCTCAGGGCCGTGAGGGATGGATGTGTCAGCCGACGCCACGAGCGCAACGACAGGGGCTATGGCCGAGGAGGAGGAAGAGGTGGCAGACGATGGGAAGACCGTGGCCCTCGCCAAGGGTGGTGTGACCGACCTTGCGAGGATCACTGGCAGGACCAGCCTCGCGAGGGAGGCTGGAGAGATCAGCCTCGTGAGGATCGCCCGCACGGCAACGCAGTCCTTCCTCCTCTGCCGCCACCGCCAAGGAGGAACGAAGACCAACATCAAGACAAGGGGGCTGGGGGCTTCCAGGAGCCACGCACAATCGCTTGCATCTTGGGTGGCGCATAGGCCCCAGCCTCATAGCGCATCTTCAAGCAGTTTGCTCGCGAGGTGAATGCAGTCCTCCCCAAGCTTGAGGCCACGCGCCCTCACAGATGGTCTGCGTGCGCTATCTGTTCAGCTCAGCGGATCAGCTCAAGTGCGCGACAACGGCCGGAGTCCTCCCGATGCTTTGCTCCCCAGTCATCAGCAACGTGCAGGTCACCAGGACCCTCATTGACGGCGGAGCAGGACTCAACGTCCTGTCCGTTGAGTCGTTCGACAATCTCCAAGTGCCGTATGATCAGCTTCAACCAACCAAGCCCTTCTCAGGAGTCACTGATGGTTCCACCATTCCGATAGGGCAGGTTCACCTTCTAGTCACCTTCGGGCAGCGCAACAACTACCGCACCGAGCTCATCGACTTCGACGTCGCCCACATCCGTCTGCCATAAAACACCATTCTTGGGTACCCAGCCCTGGCCAAGTTCATGGCAGTGACTCACCATGGTTACAATGTCCTCAAGATGCCAGGAAGCGGCGGAGACATCACCGTACCCTGTGAAGAAAGCGATGCAGTGTGTTCACTTGAGCGCGTGTTCCAAGCTGCGGCAATCGAAGACCCGGACCATAGAAACGAAAGACTTCCCGAAGGGACCCTTAAGAAGAAGAAGGTTTCGCCTGGCCCAAGCCATAAGGAGGCAGGCGCCTCCGAAGGTGTTGCGTCGGGATCTGCGCCCAATCAGGGAGCGCCACCCTCTCTTGCATAGGAAGGCGCGCCCGGCGACCTCCTCAGGCAGGGCTCGGTGGCTCTTTCTTGGAGAGCCACCGACCTTGCCGAGGTCGCGAGGGAGGTGCTCGGGCACCACTTGGAGGGTTGCTTCCAGGCACGCTTCCCTCAGGAAGGTACAAGGCAAGGAAAACCAAACCCTCAGGAGTTCATCGCAAGAAACACCCAGGAGCTACAGGAATCGAGAGTCATGCGCGGTAGCCGCCGCCTGCCCACCGTAACCCGACATCCAGGCGAGGATGGTGGGCTGCGCGTCTGCATTGACGTGCCATGGCTCCACCGAGCCGCGTCTTTGGAGCGCTTCTGGCCTTCGCGCGCGGGGCATTGCGAGAGTCCACCTCACAGCTACGTTCGCATGCCTTTCGGCCTACCAAACATGGTCGCCGCTCATGAGCGCCTGCTGAGGGGCATTCTGGAGGCTCAAGAGGTCAGACATGGTGCGGTCCTGGCGGAGATGGAGAAGGCCCTCGGAAACGCACCAGTGCCCCCGGAGCCTCCCGAGGTTCCAGGGCCTGGGGGCTCGTAAGGATCGACGTCTTCATCGTGCGTCGACCGCTTCTTCAGCATCACTTCAACTTCAACGACACCAAGTGACATCTTTCTAAGTTCCGTTTTTAGCTAGGAGCGCTCACAGGGACATATCATTCCCAGGTCGCGTGGGTCCGTCCCTGCGGCACGTATCCGTTTTGCTTACGCTCTTTACTTACCTTGTTGGGGGCGCCCCTCGGGCTGCACCATCCCCGAGCTGCTCGGGCCTGGCCCTGCAGCGTTTGCTTTTCCTGCGTCTACTTAAAATGAATTTCCTCCTGTGTGCTTAACATACCCGACCTAATCGCTTGCTCGATTGACGCCTACCTATGGAGCCGCTCGCTCTGGCACGGCATCTGCGCATGGGTCCGTCCCTGCAATGCAGATAAATCTGAGTGGTCGAGCTCTGGCCGCGGCAGCCCAGTAAGGCGCCACCTCACCAGGCCCTCAGTGCCCCAATCACTTCCCTGGAGCGACAACGGTTGGCTGGCAACTGTAATGACAGGTCTTGTTTCTCTTCATGATTGGTGTGCAGGACCTACTCCAGGAGCAACGGTAGGGACATCGCGAGCTGTCTCTCCCTCTCTCCGGCACGGACCGCTTGCACGTTAAAAGGGGGGCGCCTGAGCATCATGACTCATGGGCTCCTACTGGCTCTCTAGCCCTCACCCCCTGGCCTTGACCCACGGCATCGCGACCTGTCATACCAGCGGCAGTTGAGCTTGCTCGAGGGCCAGGACCTGAGGACATAGAGCATTAAGGAAAGTGCTGGGGAGTGGGAAGAAGCTCGTGAGGACCTAACCCAGTAGCACCTCAGCTGCAACCGCTCGGGCCAGGCGCTTCGTCGAGGAACTACACCAGACTCAAGAGATAAGTCACGCCCTTACAAGAGTTGAACCAACGCAGCGCAAAAACCCTCGCCCAGTGCGGCTCTATCACGGCGACGTTGCCTTCCTTTCTCGCCCAGCGAGGGCTGCTTGAGCGCTATAGGGGACCTCCCGAGCATCGCGACTCGGGGCTCTTACCGGACCTCGGGCCGCTCACCTCCTGGCCTTGACCACAACATCACAACATGGCATACCAGCGACGGCTGAAGCCTGCCTGGGGACTGGGACTTGTCAGCGTAGAGCGCCAAGTCCTCGTGAGGATAGAAAGGGGGAGCCGAGCTGAGACAGGACAAGCACCTCACATTGATTCATATTAAGGATATAATATTCATAAAAGACATGGCAGACGCCTTACATACCCCCGCGGGGTGTTGCTTCGATTCCTTGCAGGGAACAAGAGTACTAATCCTAAGGCACGCTAATCGCCCGCACCACCGCAAGGGACGCCATCATCAATAGTGGGCTGCCCAACATTGACGCCAACCCCATCCAGAACAGTGGCGTCGGCGGCTGGACGCAGCTGCCCCGCTCCGAGCACGGCGCGAGCTCGGGGGCTCATAGCTATCGTCGCTCGTCTCCGGAGTCACGAGGAGCTCGGGGGAGCCACTGAATTCCCCACCTCCTCCGCTGCTGCCTGAGGAGCTGCTGGAGGGCCGACGGGCAGGCCAGGTCCTCGCCAGTTCGTCGCCCCTACCGCTCTCCCTGGGGCAGCATTCCAGCAGGCGCCCTTCAGCATCGAAGACCTTGAAGAACATCAGGGAGGCACCATCGTATTCAAGATGAATTACGAGGGCGCCTACCGTCCGGCAGACCCGGGCGATTTTGCCCCAGCCCCGGGTCATGAAGACCTTGCCCGGAGCGACAACCGCGACCTCCGCTCCGGTCGCAAGGGTACTGCAGTCAGCGTGCTGCAGCCAGAGCTCCAGAGCCCCGCTCGGCGGCATCTCGAAGGTGAAGGAAGGAGGAAGGCGAATCCAAGAGCTTGGAGGCATGGCGGCGTGGAGCACGAGCTTGCGAGAGGAGCGCTCGGCGTGGACTCCAGGAGGAATGACGTGCACCACCGTGACTCGCCGGCGTCGATGGCGGCATCGTCGGTGTTGCTCGACGCCTTCTCCCCCGGTACCCATGACGCGGGCGTGCAAGGGTAGCGGAAACCCAGGCGGCGGCCGCTCGTACCAGGGCCTCGGTGCCTCTTGCTGAGCACCCTCATCTCGGTGGCAAAGGACCAGCCGTTTCTTCGGCGGAAGTGGGTCAGGACCCTCTCGGGGGGCCTTTCCCTTCTCCTCTGCAGAGAACCGGCGGATTGGTGCCATTGGCATAAGGAGGAGCAAGAACAAGGAAAGGAGCAGTAGGAAGGGATGGACTGAAGGGGCTCGCACAGCCCCGTACTTATAGCCGGAGGAGGCCAACCGCCGAGCGCCACGATCGCAGGTAATCATGACCGGCTTCTCTGCATGCAGGGACTTGTCAAGTCGTGCGGTTGCCGAGGCATCGTGGGAAAGCGCATACGCCCACATCCAATCAATCGCCACACGGCGCCCAAGGCCGCAGGCTGTTGGGGCCCGCGGCGCTTCGTGCTTGCCCCTTCGCTTCCCTGCTAGGCCAAGCCCGGGCGCGCCTTCGGCCCGGGGGCTACTATCGGCGTTCTGGGAACGGGGGTCCCCAGACTTGCCTGCCTGCGGCCTGCGGCATGGCTCAAGTGGGGGACCAGCGTGGCCCACCTTCATCAGCTCAAGCTCAAGACCCTTGTGAGGGGCCAAGCCTCGCGGGGCGGACGACCGAAAGCTTCCTCAGAGGTAGCCTCATCAGGCAGGCTCGCAAGGAGGCGGAGAGATCAAGGCAGGGGTACCTCGCGAGGAGCCCATGATGCAAGCCATGACGATCGAGACCAGGCGGGCGCCAGGCGGGCGCCGGCCTGCGCAGTGTACTTGTTTCCACTTTGGTGCAAAGGGGGCAAGCACAGGCCAAGGCATCGGGCAAAGGTTACCATTCCGGTGCAACGAGACCAAGACCAGCAGAGCGGCAGGACGGAGGTCAACGTGGAGCCCAAGACAGCGTCATCACCAGAGCTTTTGGCAGCCGAAGACCACCTTTGGTCAGGATAAATTGTACTATATGTTCCCCTTCAAAATGGCCAATTGTTGGCGCCCTTCCCGCTCATTATTTGGGAGAGGCCCAGGGCCCCTATAAATAGAGCTAGCCATCACAGAAGGGAGGAGACACCCAAGAGAGACACCAAAGGGGGATGAAAGAGAGATGGCTAGAGTTCTGTTAGAACCCTAGCAGAGAGAGAAAGAGGCGAGTGAACTCACCCAAGCAGTTCATCGCACCAGCTTAAGAACACCTCTCACGAGGTTGTTCTTCCATTGTACTATTCATCATCAGCCCCCGAGGCAATCCACCACACCACACACTGGAGTAGGGTATTACACCACAACGGTGGCCCAAACCGGAATAAACCTCGTGTCCCTTGTGTTGTTCATTGTTTCCAGCTTATATCACGCGAGGAGATTGGACATAGATCGGTAGGGGAGAGATCGCCGCGCGCACCCTAGTGTTCGAACCTCAAGGGTCTGCCGGAACCCGAAATCCGACAATGATGCAACAAAGTAGCGTAAGAATTTCCCTCAGTTTTTGAGAACCAAGGTATCAATCCAGTAGGAGGCCTCACGCGAGTCCCTCGTACCTACACAAAAACAATAGCTCAACGCAACCAACGCACTTAGGGGTTGTCAATCCCTTCACGGTCACTTACGAAAGTGTGATCTAATAGAGATGATAAATAATATTTTTGGTATTTTTGGTATAGAGATGCAAATTAAATAAAGTAAAAGCAAAGTACAAGCAAAGCAATAATAAAGTGATGGAGATTGATATGATGAGAAAGAGACCCGGGGGCCATAGGTTTCACTAGTGGCTTCTCTCAAGAGCTTAAGTATTCTACGGTGGGTGAACAAATTACTGTTGAGCAATTGACAGAACTGAGCATAGTTATGAGAATATCTAGGTATGATTATGTATATAGGCATCACGTCCGAGACAAGTAGACCGAAACGATTCTGCATCTACTACTATTACTCCACTCATGGACCGCTATCCAGCATGCATCTAGTGTATTAAGTTAAAAACAGAGTAACGCCTTAAGCAAGATGACATGATCTAGAGGGATAGTTTCATGCAATATGATAAAAACCCCATCTTGTTATCCTCGATGGCAACAATACAATACGTGCCTTGCTGCCCCTTCTGTCACTGGGAAAGGACACCGCAAGATCGAACCCAAAGCTAAGCACTTCTCCCATGGCAAGAACAACCAATCTAGTAGGCCACACCAAACTGATAATTCGAACAGACTTGCAAAGATAAATAATCATACATAAAAGAATTCAGAGAAGATTCAAATATTATTCATAGATAGACTTGATCATAAACCCACAATTCATCGGTATCAACAAACACACCACAAAAAGAAGATTACATCGAATAGATCTCCACGAGAGAGGGGGAGAACATTGTATTGAGATCCAAAAAGAGAGAAGAAGCCATCTAGCTACTAGCTATGGACCCGTAGGTCTGAAGTAAACTACTCACCCTTCATCGGAGGGGCTTGGATGATGATGTAGAAGCCCTCCGTGATCGATGTCATCTCTGGCGGAGCTCCGGAACAGGCCCCAAGATGGGATCTCGTGGATACAGAAAGTTGCGGCGGTGGAATTAGGTTTTTGGCTCCGTCCCCGATCGTTTGGGGGTACGTGGATATATATAGGAGGAAGAAGTATGTCGGTGGAGTTTGAGGGGCCCACGAGGCAGGGGGCGCGCCCTAGGGGGGCGCCCTCCACCCTCATGACCACCTCGTGGCTTTCTTGACGGAGGGTCCAAGTCTCCTGGATCTTATCTGATGAGAAAATCACGTTTCCGAAGGTTTCATTCCGTTTGGACTCCGTTTGATATTCCTTTTCTTCGAAACCCTAAAACAGGCAAAAACAGCAATTCTGGGCCGGGCCTTTGGTTAATAGGTTAGTCCCAAAAATAATATAAAAGTGGAAAATAAAGCCCAATAATGTCTAAGACAGTAGATAATATAGCACGGAGCAATCAAAAATTATAGATACGTTGGAGACGTATCACCCATGCACAAGTAAAGGGGTACAAAAAGGGACCCCTACTTTTGTACACCTACAGGAGCCCCCAGGCCAAGGCCACATATAAGCGTGGGGCGTTATTGGGCCAGGCCCAGAACGGTGCGCGGGTGCGCGCGTGGCGGAGTTTTTACTGCAGTAACTCCCTCGCTCGTTGCGCTTCCCCATGACCCGCGTTGAATGCGTGACATGGGGGTCGCGTGTGGGGTGGTTGCTGCACACATGAGTCACATCGTGGTAAAGAGGTGGCCCACGCCTTCCCCATAAAAAGGAAAAACCGCAGGCGCGCAGCTCATTTACCCTCTGTGCCTTTTCCAATCTCGGAACCGCCGTTCCCTTCTTCTTCCTCAGGCGAAAGATTCGAAGCTCTCGCCTCTGTCTGCCGCCGCCACGCCCCCATTGCTCTTGATCCTTCGCTCTCTCCCAGCCATCATGGCACCCAAAACCAACAAGGGCAAGGGAGCGGCCAAGGATGCCGGGGCGAAGGAGGCGCCGGAGAGCGAGTCAGCGGTGCGGCAGACGCAGCTCGCCTACTTCCCTTTGACGGTCGACGTGGTCCACCTCAAGAACTATTTCTTGCCCCTGTGGGGGAGGAAGACGACGGGGCACCCTGCCACGCGCGTCGTCCCCGCCGATTTCGCCGAGGCTGGCCCAAATTGGTACCCTTTCTTCGTCGATTTCTTCTCCCACTACTAGAAAAAGGCCTGTTAGTGGCGCACCTATTTTGGCCATTAATGGCGCACTATAGGTGTGCCACTATTACCACGCCACTAGTAACAAATACTAATGGTCCACCTCTGGTGCGCCATTAGTATACCAGATAATAGTGGCACACCTGACAGTGCGCCATTACTATGTCCAACAGTGCGCCATTACTATGCCTCCTAGGGGGCCATATTTACCTTCACGTATGCCCCCAAGTGCGCCATTACTATACCCCATAATGTGCCACTGGTATTTAGCCCTGGTGCGCCACTAATGCTCAACAAGGTGCGCCACTACTATGAATATTAGGATTTTTTTTGCTTTTCTGATATTTGCACAGGTTACAAAATACATTACATCACAGAATATAAACAACACAACATATAAACAACATATTTATCGAATACAATAGAAGATTAGTCTCCGAATACAATTCATCATATTAGTCTCCGAATTCAAAATACCGAACAAAGTTAGAACATTACAAGTCCCGAGACCGCGAGTAGCGAGTTTGTCGTCACATTACAAAGTCGATATCGATCATCTAAACTACCATCACATAGAAGAGAGCTGCGGTCACGATGAGCATCATCGCGATGAAACTGGTCTTCATCCAGTTCTTCCTCCGCTCCCTCCTCTCTCTCGCTAGATAGCGCGTGTATCTAGCTTCCATCTCCGCCCTAGTGGTGTACCCTTTGTAACTGTTACCGCTGAAACGGTGAACCTGTCTCCGACACTCCTCTCAGTCATTGTAGACTCTGGGAATCTTACCCTTGTACATGACATACGATGGCATCTCTATGCACTAGACAAACAAAACGTTAGCAGCAATTCACAGACAATACATAAGCAATATATAAGTATGCAACAAAAGGATCGGAAGAGAAAAGCAACACATTAATAGCATGATTCATGGTCCTACTAATAAATAGCATCGATTAGATATAGGTTGAACGACTGTCCAAACCAAAGAGACATACAAGTTCATTAAAGTTTAATTACAACATGAGCTAACCGATATTTCAGAACTACATAGCATCACTACTTTTGACTTGACTCAGGGACCAGAGCGTGGATGAAGCCGCCGTCTTTCATGATGGTCATGAAATCGCGATCGTTGTCAGCCTGCATTTGTAGCGTTGTTTCTGTTTCACTATTGGACGGTTGATATTTGAGGTAGAACTGCCCCGAGGTACGAAGGACATCTTGATGGATGATTTCTGCAAACTCCAACTGGATGAGAAGGAATTCTTGTCTGAGGTCCGCGTCCTGGATTGCCGACAAGTGTGCGGCCCAATCTTTGAGACTATTTGGTAGCAGAAGGTGATTATGGTCCCGTGCAATCGCCCGCATGTGATGGAGGGCGTAGTAGGCATCCTTCTAACCGCCACGCGGCTGCTTGACGCAGGGGAACATCGTTACGTGGGTGAACACATGCTTGCCATACCTAAAAATTGGCCTCCTGAAGGTTCCTCCAGATTTGGCGTAGCCGGGGAGAACATCATCAAGAACTTTCTTGATATTTGTGTAGTCTTTACTCGACTGACGGTCCGAGTAGAAATACATGGCCATGGAATAGTTCGGGCTTAAGAGGATGAGTGTGCAACGTGTGTCACTGCACAAAACATGGAATGTTAGAAAAAAAGAATGATCGAAATCTAAGAAATCATATGTTATGGGGCGGTGAGGGGATGACTTACTCAGGAAAGTAAGGCACGAGGAAGTAATCCTTATCTGGGTTCGCCAGGATGACACCTTCGAGGTATGAACTCGCGACTTGTCGGTCCCCAGCGCTGCCCAAGATCTTGGCACGCATGTAGAATGGGTCGACTATCACGATGTTCGAGGTCTTGTATCTAATGCTCCACATCTCCATACTAAGCGAAAATAGCCGAATGAAGGTGTAGTGCAGCGGATAAAGGTTAAACATAGCGAAGATGTCATCAAACCGCAGGACAATCATACCCTTGATGGTTCTATCGATAAAGCCCTTGCCCTATGGCACCTTGGCCATGAAAACCGGGTATGCCACATCATTCTCGAAGAGACGCCGCTTCTCCAAAGAAAGAACACTGTCATGCAGGCTCCGCATAGCACCGGTTGTAGCATTGAGCAGATTAGTCAGTAGCATCAGCCTACCCGCCACATGCACCCTCCTCGAGATATCCTTAGGTGAAGCTGGCCCGTCCTGAGCACGGATTGTACTCGGTGCCGGCTGGCTCGCACCCTTGTTATTCTCTCTTTTCTGTCCCTTCTAATTCTTCTGATGTAATGGGATCGAGTTCTGCTTAGAGACCACCTTCTTGAGTGTGTTGGGGCTGATAATATTTCGCACCTCGGCTATTTGAGGCTCAGTGAAGGCAGCAGCTGGAGGCGTATCCTGAGAACTGAGCGCCAGACAATGCCTGTTGCAATTTGGTTTCTCCGCGGTACCAGCTAGATCGCGGTCGTCTTTTGCAGGGTTGGGTTCTTGAGAAGGAGGCCCCAAGAATTAGTCATCGTACCCATGTTCGTTGAAGTACTTATCGACCCTGGTAGATGTACCATAATCATCGTCATCCGGATCATGTGCCATATGCATGTCCGGATCAGCTGATGGCGGTAGAGTTGTGGCGGTCTTGCCATGGCTTGGCGCCGGCACGACTGGCGGTGTTGTTTGTGGAGTGGTGTCCCCTGCCCCCAAACGAATCTGGCTCTTCGGCCAAAGCATGGACCAGCTTATGCAGGCGGTGAGGGTCATCACATCATCTTCGTCGGCCCTAGGGGGTCGATACGGTGGTAACAAGTTGTCACAGCCCCGTAGCACCCGAACCAGTTGAACCCTATACATGGTGGGTGGCATCGGATTACCGTTGAACAGGCGGTTGCCCGGTTGAACGATTCTGGCCTTGGCGACATCGATCAACTCGCCGTCCATGAACAAGGAGATGAAGTCATCGGCCCGGGTGCATGGAACATCGGCGGCACCCTGCGAAAACATGTAGGGCGTCAGGGATGCCCAATCAAAGGCAAGGAGATGAAGTCATCGGCCGAGAGGCTTAGTTACCATGATGGCGTCAAGCTCGGCTAATGTCGAGGCACCGCCAACGGCGGCATGCAAGTGATGGAGGGGCCGCTTGAAGCCGAGGTGCCGGCCGGCATATTCTTCCCACACCCAGATGCATTAAGCTCCAATGCAGGCACCGACGCCAGAGACACCAATGCCGCCTCCGCCGGAGACACCAAAGGCGTCGCCGGCGCGTTGTGCGAGTTGCTGCCCGTGAAGCTGGGAATTGTGGGCGGCCCCTGTTGGCCGCCTGCAATCCACGCCCACAGCCCCTCAAGCAAGGTAGGCATAATGGCGGTGATCGTTGCTCCCAGTTGGTGTCACACTTGCTCTTCGACTATCTCCGGAATCCGCGCCACTTGTGCCTTGAGTTCTTGAACCTCGCGCTCCTGGCTTTCCGAGCTGGTCTTTCTCTCCTTTCTCCCAACGGTATAGTATTCCGACTATTTCGTGGACAAGCCTTTGCCGGCCACACAACCAGCTGACGAAGGCTTACTGAGCTTATCCTTGTGTTTCATTACATTCAACGCCCTATTTAAAGTGGTGTCCCAAGGGGAGCTCTGAGACGACCCTGCGCTATTGCTTTCAGTTTCCTGCAGAAGGAACATGAACCATTTAGAAATTTGGCCTCATTAATTAGAATGCAACCATATGGAGCTAATTACGCGGGGGTGTATCCCTCCTTTGTTACCGGGTCAATCTTGTACTGGGCCCTAACATTGTTCTTGGTCTGCGTGTCACGATATTTATCGAAGAGGGGCGGTAGGCCTTGCTCGGCACGCTTCGCGTCCTCCTTGTCCCATATAGGTTCCGCCACTCTGTAATCGTCGGGACCGAGTTTGTGGACCCCTAAGTTCAAGTCCCGCATATCTTTCCCCCACTGACTTGATTCTGCGGTTGCGTTGCTCTCGCACTTGATCTTGAACTCCAGGTAGTCAGCTTCGCTGATCGAAGGATTTGTCTCCTTGATCTTCTCATAACTATCACCTTTTTAAATCCTTCTCTTCACCGTGGCTCTCCAAGTAGCCAGGGCCGTGCTCATCTTCGTGAGGGCAGCACTGTTCACTTTATTCCCTGAGAGGCGTATGTTTGCGAAGTCACCGGGGAACTTGTATCGTTCGTGCTGCTTCATGAAGAGGAGGTTGCGCAAATTCCCCCAGTCACGATGCCTTATGTTCTCGGTGTTGATCGAGACGGTGCTTCGGAGAATGCACCCGAGCTGTCCCGCGTACCCCTTGACTAATTCTTTGGGCTTCGTTGGATGCCCACTGGAGGACACTTTAGTAAATTCCTCCTTGACGGTGTCGAGCATGTTCGGGCGCCGGTCCTTCCGTTGCCTCTTCGGTTGGCTGCCATCTGTGTGTGCGCTGCCATCATAAGTGGTGGCATCCTCGGCGGCACCATGAGTGGTATCATCCCCGATGCCACTAGGGTTGTGTAGTCGGGATCGGTGTCTTCCGCGGCGTCCTCGTAGCGGTGAGGTTCTTCCTCCATCTCCTGGGACAGCTCCCAGAATGCCTTGTCCAAACCGCCGGCCTCATCGTTGTGGGCCATGTTTGCTCTAAATAGGAAAAAAGTTTGGTCAAAAAGTTGGTTATTGTCAAGGAACAAGATCTCTAAGTTGACCAAATAACCTAAGTCTCGAGGAATGTCGCCAAAAAGTTGGTTATTATCAAGGAACAATTAAGAGATGTTTGTGTTATTGCCTAGGTGTTTTGGGATGGAACCTGTTAGTGTGTTGTTGCTAAGGTCCAAGTCCACGTTCTCAAGGACCTCATCTTTGCAGGCTAATTTTCTATCTTGTAACACTGGGACAAGTAGCTTAATTAATCGACTAGTCAGTTGTATGGTGGTGTAATTAACTTGTTTTAATACTGGCCAGTTATGTGGAGTATACTAGCTCACTGGTTGCCCCTAAAGATAACTCGGTTGTATCATTTGATTAATTAGTAAGTAAGCAATTGATCTTGATAGCATTGCCATGCCATGCATCCACCTTGTTTTAATACTAAACTAATCCAAGGACTCTTTCCAAAGCCACAACTCCTTTAAGTTCTCAAGATAACCTAGTTGTCGAGGGATGTGTCCAGAAAGTTGGTTGATGTCAAGATACATGCTGATTAATTTTTGTTTCGGTTGAGAATCGGGCACCTTCTAGGTCAAGAAAATTGGGCATGACCTTTGCTAATTTTCTTGACCTAGGAGTGCCCCCTTCTCAACCGAAACGGAAATTAATCAACATTTCAGGAGAAAGGGGTCATTTCAAAGGATCACAAGTAGCAGCAGCATCACTTGACAAAATCACAAGTAGCAGCAGCATCACAAGTAGTGCATCAGCACAGTAAATATAGATATTGAGCATCCAGTAGCCTTGTTCTCAGCTCTCTGGATGAGTTCTGGAAGCAATATGTTGCTGGAGCACCAGGGCATCTGATTTCAAGGATGACATATCTCGATGTACAACATTGCTGTAATTTTCAGGGCCACAAGCGTACTGGTAAAATGTAAACGTTAGCTAATGAATGATTTACAAGGTTGATGAGAATTATTGTGTGCCTTTCTCTCTTCACCTTTGTCTTTGAAAGATGCAATAAAACCAATTTTTTTGATCTAGTTGATCTAAATAAAGGACTTGTTGATCACATATGTATCTAGTTTGTCCCTTGACTGAGGATTCATGCCTATGGATGGGTGGTGGATATGTTATCAGATCCTTTTGCTTGTATAACACTAGCCTGCATATATTTTTCTTGAACATAAGAGATACGAGATTGGCTTGAACAATAGAATCATACAAAATCTAGAACACACCCGTTTTGTTAACATCCTCAAACTAACCAGATTCTCCCCTTGTTCTCAGCTCTCTGAACCAATGTTCAGAGACAAATCATACTTGATAGTAAAGATCAAAATTTCAGACTTGTCAGTAAATATAGTGGAAATGGAAGATTATTTAGGAACACACTTGTTCCTAAACTTGATGTCGATTTAGCAACACAGTCTTCAGTCAGAGTATAAAAAATAACTACTCCATCTACTTAAGTGATTCTACACTAAACCAGAACAAGTTGATGTTCAGTCAAGTTGATTTCAAACTTCACACATAAATAAAATTTGACATCAATGAAATTTAGACTATGAGTGCCTGCCCATGACATCTGCATGGTTCTCTACACCACACACCATCAACACTGCTAGCTACTCCTACTCGACCGCCCCAGCTTTTGCCACGGACAGCAAGAAGATGAACTTGAATACCATTGGTATATTTCCTATTTTTACAAAGACCTTGCACAATTGGCAGTGATGTTTAGTAACAGAGATTCAGAGTCATTAGTTTTGAGTGTACATCGTGAAAAACTGTACATCTGATTATTTGGTCATTTTACTGCCCATTTTAAAAACATCTTAAACATCCTACAGGTTGGTGTGAAGGAAATGATCACAAGATAGCACTGAATACTTCAACTTTCTCATCTGCCAGCAGTTAACTTCCAACTTGGTAACCCATTTGGATCGAGAAAACAAGCACACAGAGCATCACTAAGTAGCAAAGATGCAGTTTTACCAGAGGGGCTTGTGCGAGACAGAGGTGTTGGGGAAGGCGCCATCTCCGCTTCGAGGTACGGCTAGGGTTCGCCACTGGACGCGTGCGTGCACCTGCATGAGGAAGCAAACCAAGGGCATGAGGGAAGGGGAGGGAAGGGAAGGGAAGGGAAGGGAAGAGGAGAAGATTGGGCGAGAGAGTGCATACCTCGACGACAGTGCGACGGAGCAATCAGGCTGGCACGCTCGATCTGGTCGGTCGTTCGTGAGCACAGGCACGCGGAGGCGAGGTCGTCGTCGTCATCCCGGCACGCGAGCGAGCGATTGGGCTGATGGATCTGACCTGCTCCATCTCCGGCGAGAGCGGGGTGGGGTCGGAGGGGGAGGAAGGGGAGGATGGGAAGAGGGAGGTGGCAGGGGTGCGGATTGGGAGCGGACGCGTCCCACGGCCGAGGGTGGCGGCGCAGTAGGGGCGGCGGCGCAGTTGGTGGGGCGGTGGCGCAGTGGGTCAGGCGCTCCTCCGGCTGAGAGAGATGTGAGATTGAGAGATGGACGAACGATTGGCGAGATGGACAGCACACACATACATACAGAGGGGGAAGGTTAGCAATGGTGCACCATCTAGGGGTGCGCCATTACTAACTTTTTTTAGATTTTTAGTTGCATCTAATAATTTTTTAGAAAATGACGATCAAATTTGAAAACATTTATGAAGGTGAAAAATATCATCAAATTTGTTATTTGAAAATATTTATGAATACGAAAAAATATCATCAAATTTGTTATTTGAAAATATTTTTTTGGATTTTTAGTTGCATCTAATAATTTTTTAGAAAATGACAATCAAATTGGAAAACATTTATGAATGTGAAAAATATCATCAAATTTGTTATTTGAAAATATTTATGAATATGAAAAAATATCATCAAATTTGTTATTTGAAAATATTTTTTTGGATTTTTAGTTGCATCTAATAATTTTTTAGAAAACATGTATGAATATGAAAAAAATATTCATGAATTCAAAAAGTGCCCATGAAATTTAAAAATGTTCATGAGTTCAGAAAATATTAACAAATTCAATACTTTTTGTGAGTTAGAAATTCAATACGAGAATAAACCTAAATAAAAATTGGTATACGAATGGCGCACCTCCTAGGGGTGCGCCATAAGTACATTGATAGCAATGGCGCACCTTCTCCTGGTGCGCCATTAGTAACTTTTTTGTTGGATTTTTAGTTGCATTCATTTGTGAATTGGTAAAACATTTATGAATATGAAAAAATATCATCAAATTTGAAAAAAATCATGAATTCAAAAAGTGCCCATGAAATTTAAAAATATTCATGAGTTCAAAAAATATTAACAAATTCAATACTTTTTCTGAGTTTCAAATTCAATACCAGAATAAACATAAATAAATATTCATGAGGACTAGAACAGAAGAAATATCATTTACATATGTCGAAATACAATCGAGAAATGAAGACTACAATTTAAATACAATCGATCTTAGCTAACTATCTTTTCACAATCTTCTTGGCCTTCTTTTTTGCAAATGGAGTTCTTCTCTTGAACGGATGTCCTTTAGGTAGGGTGGTCCTGCTTCTTCTTGTGGTGTATGGCACTTCATCGTCGTCGTCATGTTCCATCTTTGGGTCGCCGTACTTGTCGAAGTCTTGCTCATTGGCGACTCCATCCATTCTGATGATCTTCCTTTTGCCTCTCCTCACGACAACACGACTGGGCTTTGACGGGTAGGTAATGAAGAAGCATTGGTCCACTTGGGAAGCCAGTACCCATGGCTCATTTTTTGCGGTGATGTTTGCGCCCGCGGTCTTGGATTTGGCTTCGGGTATAACCATGGTGGTGAAATACCGGTCTTCTTTTAGGACGCTCTTGGCCCATCTGACACGGAACATCGGGACCTTCTCTCCAGCGTAGCTCAGCTCCCAGATCTCCTCGATCCTTTCGTAGTATCTCTCCTTGTCGTTACCGGTGTAGGATTCCATCGTTACCCCAGAGTTCTGATAAGCATTGCTCTTCATGTCCTTTTCCTCGGTGTAGAATGTGTAGCCGTTGATATCATACGACTCATAGCTCATCAGGTTGTGCTCGGCGCCCTGTGACAAGGCGAATATGAGTTTTTCTTCCGCGGAAGAATCCTCATGTAAAGGGTACAACATAAGCTTCTCCTTGAACCAACGCGTGAAACATGAGTTGTGCTCTTTGATTATATCTCCGTCCGTCCTCTATTGGCCTCGGTCATTGTACGTCTTCTCAATAAAGGTTTTGTGCTCTACCACCCAAGGATCGGCCATGTCTATGTGTTATAGCGCGACTAGGTTTGCTCTTTCAAAGTTGACGATTCGACCCTCGAAGTCGACATGCATTTCACAGCGACCCTCGCAGTGACCCCATCCAGCGAGCCTGCCAAGGTGCCTATTGACGGGCAGACCAACGGGGTTCTCGATGCCTAGATAATTCGTGCAGTAGGAGATGCACTCTTCGGTCAGAAAGCCCCTGGCTATGCTTCCCTCTGGATGTGACATGTTGCGAACGTATCCTTTGATGACACCATTCATCCTTTTGAACGGCGTCATGCTGTGCAGGAATGTTGGCCCGAGTTGGATGATATCCTCCACGATATGGACCAGCAGATTCACCATAACGTCAAAGAATGCGGGCGGGAAGTACATCTCAAGATCGCATAGTATCACCACGATATCTTCATGTAGCCTTCTGAGTTGCCTCACGCCAACCGACTTCTGAGAGATGACGTCGAAAAAGTTGCATAGGACAAAAAGCGTTTCACGGACGTGCACGTCCATGATCTCATGGATAGAAACTAGTAGTATTTGCGTCATAAGCACGTGACAGTCGTGAGACTTCATCCCGCTGAACTTCTGCTTCGCTGAGTCTAGGTATCTGCTTATCTTCCGCGCGTAACCGTCAGGAAGTTTTACTCCTACGAGGTAGGTGAAAAATTGCTCGATCTCCTCCTGACTTAGAGTGAAGCACGCGGGAGGGTAATCATTTCTGATCTTCTTGGCCTTTTTGCCTTTGCGACGACTTTCTGTGTCCTTCGCCTCATCATCATCATCATTAGCATGAAGCTCCTCCCTGATGCCCATTGATTTCAAGTCTTCCCTTGCTTTTGGCCCATCTTTGGTCCTCTCTGGCATGTTGAGTAGGGTACCAAGCAGACTCTCGCACATGTTCTTTGTGATATGCATGACATCAAGGCTGTGAGGCACACGGAGGATCTTCCAGTACGACAAGTCCCAAAAAATAGACCTTGTTTTCCATACCTTCAGCAGCGGCTCTAGCGCCTTTCGCTTCTTCCTCGGCGATGGGAAATCTTTCCAATTTTTCAACAGCTCGTCTATTTCCTCGCTGCTCCTCGTACGCGGGCATCTTCAGGGTTCGGTTTCACCATCGAACAGATCCATGCATTTTCTCCATGAGTCATCCTCGCGAAGCCACCTTCAATGTCCCATGAACACGGTTTTCGAAGACCCGGGATCTCTATCTAGCTGGTGATACGTTGTGTCATCCATGCACCTGACGCATCCAGAAAATCCGTGGACCACCTGCCTCGCGACATATCCGTAACCGAGATAGTCGTGCACCATCGTGAGCAGTGCGGCTCTCATAGGGAAATATTATTTCTCTGCAGTGTCCCACGTATTGGCTCGCGTTTTCCACAGCGTGTCTAGCTCCTCTTTCAGCAGCCCCAGATACAGATTGATGTCGTTCCCTGGTTGTTTCGGCCCTTCAATTAGCATACTCACGTGAATGTACTTCCTCTTCATGCACAACCAGGGGGGAAGGTTGTACATCCACACAAACACCGGCCAGGTGCTATGTGTGCTTCTCTGGCTACCAAAAGGATTGACTCCATCGGTGCTCGCGCCTAGCACGATGTTCCTTGGATCGTCCCCAAATTCTAGGTGTTCGAAGTTCAACGCTTGCCACTGGCTCGCATCCTTAGGGTGACTCAGCATCTTGTATTTTTTATTTATCTCCGGATCATTTCTGTCATCTTCTCGCTTCTTCTCCTCCATATCCGCGTGCCAACGCAGGATCTTTGCTACCTTAGGGTCCGTGAAATACCGCTGCAGACGAGGAGTGATCGGAAAGTACCACACCAGTTTTCGAGGAGCTTTCTTCCTCTTCTTGTATCGAGTGATGCCGCACACCGGACATATGGTAGACTCCGCATGCTCGTCCCGATAAATGATGCAATCATTCATGCACACATGGTATTTCACATGCGGTAAATCCATAGAACACATGATTTTCTTCGCCTCCTCGAAACTGATCGGGCACTTGTTCCCCTTAGGAAGACGTTCGTGCCAGAATGACATGTTCTCGTCGAAGCATGCGTCGGTCATTTTGTGTTTTACCTTCATCTCCAGAGCCATGAACGTTACTTTCAGGCAGGTATCCTCGGGCCTGCATCCTTCATACAATGGAGTAACCGCGTCCTCCAGTTGATCCAGCTTGGCTTTCTCTCGGGCGACAGCTCTTGTGTTACCCGTCTGCTTAAGAAGCAGCTCTTGAATATGAGGGTCCTGCACCCAGCCCATCAATGGTCCATTGTCGTCTGCTCCGGCATCTTCATCTTCATGATCATGTCCTTCGTCTTGATCTTCCTCATCATCATGTTCGGCATCTTCTACATGATGACTGTGTACTGCATCAACTTCGTGATCATGTCTTGGAGATTCTTCGTCTTCTCGCCCGCCCTCGCCGCGGTTGTCTTGCTGCCCTTCCTCATTTCTTGCCCGGCCCCCATGGACGACTTCATAGTAATCTTCATCACCTTGCCACCGATAGCCATCCATGAAAACACGCAAGAGCAGGTGGTCCCGCACCTGTACGGAATCCGGGTCAATAAGGCTCTTCAGCTTGCATCTTCGACACAGACATCTTATCTCCGTCTCGTTCTTTTGAAGCATCTCCGCCTTCGCGGAGCTCAAAAACCTATTCATGATGCCTTCGGTCATCATGCGGACCATGGTCGCCTGCGGGGTAGAGCAAAATGATATTTTAGAACCAAAACAATTCTGGCATGACTTTGCCTAAAATAGGACCAAAAAGAATGCATATTGCCAAATTCTCGCTGAAACGGAAATGAATCAACATTCTGGCAAAATATTGGCAACTATCGCATTTCAAATACCGGTACCTGCAAACACAAACATATGCAACACCACAAACATACGTAGATCTAGGCCATAAAAAGTGTGTACGTTGTTGGAGGGAGAAAAAAGTAGATCAAGAACATAAAGAAACCTTTCCCCTTACTTACCTATCAAAAAAAAGGAAATTTATGGTGCAAATGAGGTGAGGAGGAGGAGGGAGCCGAGACCAAGCTTGGTAGAGGTGGAGAGAATGAAGTGGGGAAAGTGAGTGTGGTAGGTGGCTGTCCAAAATTTCTAGCTGCTCCCAGGTTACCAATGGCGCACCACCTAAGAATGCGCCATTAGTAACCAGGGTTACTAATGGCGCACCTGGTGTGTGGTGCGCCATTACTAGTTTTGAAAAAACATGTTAGTAGTGGCGCACCAATGGATAGTGCGCCATTACTAGTTAAAACTAGTAATGGCGCACTATCCACTGGTGCGCCACTGCAAACAATTTTTTTAATCTTTTTTTCAAAAATAGTAATGGCGCGCCACACACCAGGTGCGCCATTAGTAATGTGGACATTAATGGCGTACATGTATCTGGTGCGCCATTGCTATATAGCAGTGGCGCACCACATACATGGTGCGCCATTAATGCCCATGTTAGCTATAGCCCTTTTCCTAGTAGTGTCCTGCGGGCTTTGCCCCCCCTTTTCCGACTTCTCCAACAACGTCATGCACACCTACAGCTTCCATCTTCTAGATCTTACGCTGAATGCCGTGGAGTGCATGGCTCTCTTTGCCCACCTCTGTGAGGGCTTTGCCGGAGTGCTTCCCAGCATGGCGCTCTTCCGCCACTACTTCTCCCCTTGCCTCCAACCAGGGGGCACTATCATTGGCTGCATCTCCTGGATCCCAAGGACCCAGGAGAAGGGCACATATCCTGAAGGTGCCCGGAAGGAGAGGTGGGAGGAGTGGCGGGGCCGGTGGTGCTGGATCGAGGAGAAGGACCCACAGGAGTTCTGCAGAGTTCGTCAGAGCGCGCCGACCCGTCGCAGGGACTGGAGCGACCTCGACGCCAACGACAAGAAGCTCGCGGTCGCCACCACCAGGATCCATTGCCTCACCATGGACGGGCTCACCCTCGAGATGATCGGGGCTGACTTCATCCGGCGCCGAATCGCCCCGCTGCACAACAAGGGGAGGCCGGCTTGGGATTTCAGGAACGCGGCCAACATCATGAGGCTCCGACCTGGCCTGAAGCACAACTTCACGGTGATGGAGCACGCCCATTTCTGTCAAATGCTCTTTCAGCTCGACGTGAACAGCGATGGCAGGGCTGAGAGGACCGGCAGGGCCACGAAGGCCGGCCAGGCCATCAAGGGGCCCCTGTTTGGGTTGCCGGTGGGAGTGGCCCGCCGAGCAACAACTCTCGCCAATCTGCCATCATCACCATGATGCCGGACTTCAATGCGCATGGCCTTGACCCGGCCTGGGCCGAGACGCCAACGGAGAAGGTGCAGGAGTTCTTCAACACTTTGTCGGAGAGCTATGTCCGTGATGAGCCGCTGCTCATCCAAGACACCACCAAGGCGGAGCTGGACTATATCACTGCTAGGGCAGTAGGGGCGGCGCTCGCCAGGGAGGCCGGCAGCTTGGGTGCCGTAGAGGAGGAGGCCGACGAGGCCGCAGAGGAGAAGGAGCTCGCCTTGTGGGTGGAGTCTGCCGGGAAGGCCAGCGGCACCGGCTCCGACGCCCCCCTTGTTGAAGATGTAGGCGACGAGTCATCCGAAGAGGAGGTCGAGGCAAACGACCCCCCGGCCATAGGGCGGCAGCGCATCCTACGGTGGTCCAGCTCTGGTGAGCCGGTCCGGCCCGGCAGGACCATGCAGCGGCAGCCGGCCCAGGAGCAGCTCATGGCAAGACGAGGGCGATGAAGGCCGCGGCAGCGAAGAAGGCGGCGAAGGCCGCGGTGGCGAAGAGGACAGTGACTGCTTCCTCCTCGTCCAAGCGGCACCGGACCGCAGCCCCTTCCCCTTCTCCTTCGGACAACACCTTGGAGGTCGAGTTCGACCTCGGATCTTTTAGTCTGGCGAGGAAGAGGCAGCTAGTGGAGGAGGAGGTGGAGGAAGGGTAAGTATTTCGCCCCCACATCATCTCCTGACTTTAATCATGTGTTATCCTCCTTTGATTTGATGTTATCTTCACAGGGACATGCAGATGCTGGCCCAGAGGGTGGCGAAGAGGGCCAAGGCCTCGATGGGCGACAAGCCCCCGACGGGCACTTCACGTACGCTGTTGCTGGTGGAGAGCAGCCCAGACAACAGCCCCCGGCGTAGCCCCCAGCGTAAGCTCGTCACTCACTCCTCCACTGATGAACATTGGGGTGTGAATCCTTGATGCTGACTTGCGAGGCTTGCAGGAGAAGAACGACAGCAGAAGGAGCCACCTAGGGCCACCCCCAACACGCCGCCCCGAGGGGCGTCACTGGCAAGGGCATCCACCACCGAGCCCACGCATATGGAGGAGGAGGAGGGGGCGAACTTGAGTGCCGGGGGTTTCGCCCCGGCGACGAACGCTGGCGGGGAGGGTGCTACTTCTTCCCAGCCGAATGTGGGTAAGTCGTTTGTTTCCCGTCCCTGTTCTTTCTTCTTCTTTTTGGACCTCGACCTTGGCTCCGCCTCATTCCCCTTCTTGGTATCCAGACCCTTCCTCGGCGGACCGGGAGGACATTGACACCATGATCGAGGAGGTCGCCAGGGACGCCGAGGCCGAGGCTGACAAGATCACCGCCGAGGAGGCCACCAAGACTGCTGCTGAGGATGCCGCCAAGGGGCCTACCGGGGAGGCCGGCAAGGCCGCTGCCGAGGAGGCCGGCAAGGGGCCTGCCAGAAGGGCCGGCATGGCCGCCACCGAGGAGGGGGTGGTTGACGACCAACCTTCCTCCTCTGCCGCCTCTGGCTCGGGCAAGTATTTGAGGGTGGCCGACGACCTGTTCATCCACCTCCCAGGTACGGCAAGCACCAGGGCGCCAATCGAGGGGGGGGGGTGTTCGACGACGAGGCGCTTGCCGCCACCGGGTTTGAGGTTGTCGATGAACCGAGCACCGGTGGCGGCGGTTCCCAAAAGGAGTAGCTCCTTTGGGCCATGAGCGCCAACTTCCAAAAGCTTCAGGTGCTCCACCGTGCCCGCCTAGACGAGGCAAAGTCCAGGATGGCGATGATGGACAAGGCGGAGATGGATCTCGAGGAGCGCGTCACCAAGACGCAGGGCTGGTTCTGCAGGGCCCACGAAGAACTGAAGGATGCCCAGGATCCGCTGGCTGAGCACAAACAGGAGCTCATTCTGAAGAAGGATGATGTCGAGAGAGCCAGGAGGCAGCGAAGGAACAGGCCACCAAGGACGAGGCCGCTCGGCACCAGCACCAGGTCGAGCTGTACTCCCAGGAGGAGGACCTTGCCGCTCGTGAGAAGGCGCTCACTGCCACACTTCGCGGCAGCGGACCCAAGAGCTGGAGCAAAGGCACAAGGAGGCATAAAATGCTCAAGCCCTGGTCCATGCCGGCAAGGTGAAGGAGCTGGAGGTGGAGCGGGATGGGCTGAAGAAACAGGTCCTGGAGCTGACGAGGGAGAAGGATGCGAGCAACGGCGCTTTGGTGGAGGCGCAGGCCACAGTCCTTGGCAAGGCCAAGGTGCTCTCCAAGGCCAACGACGCCATCAATGACCTGAAGCTGAAGCTGGAGGGCCTTGAGGGGGTGCTTTTGGAGGCCAGGGCCCGGGACGATAGCCTGACAAAGGACCTAGAGGAGGAGAGGCAGCTGCGCAGGAATGATGCTGCCGAACACAAGGAGTATGCGGAGAGCATAAACCGTTGGGTCAGCCGCCTTGCCGACGTCGCCGGCAGGATCACCAGGAAGCTGGCCGCCATGGGGATGCCGAATGTGAGGTACACCCCGGAGTCGAACGTGAGTCCCAACGCCAAACTGACCCTCTTCTTCGAGGGCGTTCTTGGAGCCCTGGAGCAGCTCCGCTCCAACCGGGCAACTTATCTGGCCAACGAGTACTGGAGGCTCTGCCGGGGCGCCCTGACCAAGGTACTCACCAAGGTGGCGTTCTGGAACCCCACCGTCAACTTTGCCAATGCGTTGGAGAGCTTGCCGGAGGAGGCGAACCTCGCGGTGCTCAAGGAGCATATCAAGCCCATCATCAACTGCGTCGATGGAGTTGAGAGGGTGGAGGGCTAGCGCCGGGACTAGGCACCCCGTTTCCCGTTGCCGCTGCGAGTTCAAGACTAAGACAATTTTATCTTAAGTTAGAACCGTAGCAATTATTTGATGTAATATAACTCTGTAGTACTTTAATATCGAGCATGCTATCTTCCTGTTAGATCTTTCTTTGTATGTTTGCACCCTACGCTTGGCGAGATAAGGCTGCCGACACGTAAACCCATGCCATGGTGCTTTGAGGACGGATCCTTAGCACCCTGCCGGGAAAACCACCTTGCCGCACCCAGCGCGGTTGTTTGAACTGTCGAGCGGACTTGAAATAGAAAAAGAGCGCTGCTGGTAGAGAGTAGGCCACCTTGCCGTTCTCAATGCGGCCGCTTTAACTCTTGAGCGGACTCGAAACAGAGCAAGTGCATTGTTAATAATGGAAGGGTCCCATTGTGTGTAGGTTTCCCATACAAGAAACGAGATCTTTCAAGGAAGACAGACTTGTATAAATGAAATTAGCTAAAATTTTCCATGACTTAGCTTTTCGGGGCCACGCGGATGGCTGTCGAAGCTGCGGTCGGCACCAGAGGGCGGCTGATCCACGTTGTCCTCTCCCTTCTGGCCATCCCCATGAAAGATTCGATGCACTGACCTTTAAGCCGTATTTTCAAAGCTTGCGCACCCTACCTAGCGCGCCAAAGATGTCGGGGGATACGACACCTATGGGATCATGAAGAATCCCTTTTGCTACGGTTGGCGGGCGCGGGGCTGTGGAAAGAGCGGGTTTGAGGGATCAACACATGGGGATTATCCAGGTTCGAGCCGCAAGTCCTGCGCAATACCCTACTCCTACTGGTTTATGTTTATCTGGTGTTCTTGCACTAGCTACAAAGCATGTAGGGTCCAAAAAGTCCGAATCCTCCCTCCGTACGCCACGGGCCTCCTTTTATAGTCAAAAGGGGCTGCCACAGTGGCACACATGAGGTGGAAAGTTGTAAAGTAGTTGAGTCTATCTCCTCGCACCGTAGGACAAATGCATTTAATGCGCTGCCGACATGCCCTTCTTGCTTTATCGGGGATGGCAAGGAAGTTCGTCCCAGTTGTCGCCGCCTCGCCTGGCTTCGACGCGCGTTCGACCTGGCGAGGTGTGTAGTGCCACGCCGGCTGGCTGGCTGCTAAGTTGGTGCGGTGAAAGAGTCTTCATGAAGATCTGCACGCCACCATGCAGGTGCTTGCTGAGTTGGCCTAGAGGTCGCACGTCGCCACGCAGGTGCTCGCCTATTTGGTGGGCTGGCAGCTGTGTGGGAAAGGCGGTGGAGTCTTGTCAGGTGTGGGCCTGGCTGCGGCCCCGTGGATGTCTTCGGCAAGGGCCTTGCCAGGGCCCTGGCAAGGGTCTTGCCGCGGCGTCGTGGGCGTCCCCGGCAAGGGTCTTGCCGGGGGGGGGGGGTCTCGTGGGTATCCTCGGCAAGGATCTTGCCGAGGATCTTCGTCTTCTGATTCGCATCTAGTCTTGTATGTTCTTGGTCTTCACACAGATCTGCATGCCACCACGGAGGCGCCTCCCGAGCTTTGGTTCCAATGTGGTTGAGGGCGTCGGAACCCTTAGGCTCAAGGGTGGCAGCTCCGCTGGGGTTGGGCAAGTTGCCTCGGCAAGGCTCTTGCTGGAGCTGTGGAGGCTGCCTCGATAAGAGCCTTGTCGGGGGAGTTCACCTCGCCCTTCTGCTTTTCGTGTTTCTAGCTTGGCGTTGCTCTAGTAGTCTTGGGCCTTTGCTTCCTCTCCTCTGCCAAGCATGGCCACGGGCGTGGGGCTGCGACTGCCCGCGCACAAGTAAAGGGGTACAAAAAGGGACCCCTACTTTTGTACACCGACAGTTTCCCTGCAAAACATTGGTGTTAGGGTGACCATATGAGGTCATTGGTCTGTATGAAGCCTTTGGGCCATATGATGTTTTTGGTCTAGGATTTGTTCTTCCCTGGTGGTTTCATGATGACATTCATGGGAAGCTTCTCAAGACGACTTTTAGGAACCCAAATCTTCTTCGTAGGAGACCCATCCTTGTAGTTAGTTCCAATAAACCTGGGAAACACTTCACCGTTCTGGTTTTTGAATAGTTTATAGTTTGAGTCAAAAGACTCATCAATGATGATGGGATTATCACAAGTGAAACCAGATAAGGTGGATGGATCCACTATCCATTTGCAATAACCCATGTGGTTTTGGGATACTGCTCAGGCTTCTAGTAGGACCCATCAACGTTCATGTTCCTCCCGAAACCAACACCCTCTTTTCTAGGGTTTCGGTTCAGAATCTGTTTCTTGAGGACATCATATAGATTCTGGTGCTCTTTGAGGCTTCTGCACATGCCTGTTTCAAGCAATGTCTTCAACCTGGCATTCTCATTAGCAATAGTAGTGGTATCCTCAGAAGAGGGGTTAGTCACCACTTCAGCAGTTGAAGATATTGCAACTTCAGAAGCATTTGAACAGTCAGCAGTAGAGATAGCATTATCACGTTCAAGACATTTTAAGCAAGGTGGCACAAACTCTTCCTGAGAGAAACTGATCTGTGGAGTGAGTAGTGAATCGTTTTCCTTTTGAAGATCTTCATGAGACACTCTCAATTTCTCTAGATCTTGCTTCCTTTCCAGATAATCATTGGAAAGCTTCTCATGATCAGCTGAGAGGGTTTCATGATGACTTGGAAGATCCTCATACTTAATTCGAAGATTTTTTATGTGTTCGATTAAGGACTGCGTTTGATTCATTTCCTCATCCAACAGGTCATCGCTTTTGTCTAACAGTTTTTGAATCTTTTCCATAGCAATTTGTTGCTCAGTTGCAATTTTAGCAAGTGTTTTATAGCTGGGTTTGGATTCACATTCAGAGTCATCTTCACTAGAGGTCTGAAAGTAAGCATCGCGTGAGTTTACCTTAGCACCTCTTGCCATGAAGCAGTAGGTAGGAGCAGAGTCGTCGTCATCATCGGCTTCAACATCGGCGACGTGATCATTGTCTTCAATATTGAAGATTGACTTGGCGACGAATGCCGAAGCTAGAGCCAGGCTTGCCACGCCTGAATTAGACTCCTCTTCCGACTCCACCTCCACCTCCTCAGAAGCAGAATCCTCCTCTAAATCCATTTGCTTGCCGATGAAACCACAAGCCTTGCTAGATGAGCTCTTCTTGTGAGATGACTTTGAGGATTTCTTCTTCTTCTTCTTATTCTTATCGTCAAGAGTCATATTCCTTGCTCTTATTGTTTTTCTTGGCTTCCTTTTCCCATTGAGGACATTCAGATATGTAGTGACCCGTCTTCTTACATTTGTGGTAGGTTCTCTTCTAGTAGTCATGAGTGGAAGCCTTAGCATTCTAGGAGCTAGATTTTGAAGACTTTCCTAAGCGATTCTTCTTGGAGAACTTTTGGAATTTGCTCACAAGAAATGCTAGCCCTTTGCCTAAGTCTTCAGGATCATCAAAACTACAGTCAGAGTCTTTAGAAGAGGAAACAACCTTTGCCTTCAGGGCACGGGATTGGCCGTAGTTTGGACCATAGATATCTCTCTTCTCAGATAGCTGGAACTAATGTGTGTTCAGCCTCTCAAGTATATCAGATGGGTCAAGATCCTTGAAGTAAGGGAATTCTTGGATCATCAGTGATAGGGTGTCAAATGAGCTGTCAAGTGATCTCAATAGCTTCTTCACAACCTCATGCTTGGTGATCTCAGTGGCGCCAAGAGCATGAAGCTCATTGGTGATATCAGTAAGACGGTCGAAGGTGAGCTGGACATTTTTGTTGTCAAGCCTCTTCAAGTGGTTGAAGAGATTGCGGAGCACATCAATTATCGAGTCTCTCTGAGTACAGACGCTTCGTTGACCTTGGACAACCAGTACCAGACTAGCTTCATAGATTCCAGTGCACTCAGAAGGCCATACTGCCCTTTGGTTAGATGACCACAGATGATGTTCTTGGCAATTGAATCTAGTTGCGCAAACCTCTTGACATTAGCAGTGGTGAAACCTTCACCGACTTTGGGAACACCAGTCTTGACGACATACTAGAGGTCATTGTCAATGGCTTCAAGGTGCATGCTCATCTTATTCTTCTAGTAGGGGTAATCAGTACCATCAAAGATGGGACATGCGGCGGAGACTTTGATTATCCCTGCAGTCGACATAGCTAAAACACTAGGCGGCTAAACCGAATCACACAGAACAAGGGAGCACCTTGCTCTGATACTAATTGAAAGTGCTAGTTATCGACAAGAGGGGGCTGAATAGGCGATTTTTATGAAAGTATTCAAGACAGGCAGTGTCTTCGAAGACAGACAACTAATTAACACCTACACAATATGCAGCAGAAGTAAACTATGCTAGACAAGCCATAGTCCAAGAAATAGTACAGAGTAAGCACAAAGACAAATAGTAGCTAGGTAGATTGGATCGGAATGGGAATAAAATATGAAGCCAATTATGCAATCAGAGAGAATGTCGTCACACAATGAAGTCAAATAGAGCAGGCAAGCAATGACTTCACGAGACTGGACTATAAGTAAAGAGGTGAAGAGATAGAACCAATTGCTTGGTGAAGACAAGGGTTTGGTAGACCAATTCCAGTAGCTGTGACAACTGTACGTCTAGTTAGGGAGGCTGAGATTGAACTCAAAAGACCATGTCTTCACATTATTCCCCTTGAGCTAAGGTCACGTAGTCCTCGCCAATCACTCAGGTAAGTCTTTAAGGTAGACTTCCAAACCTTCACAGATTTCTTTCATCAGCGATCCACATTGTCTCTTGGATCCTTAGAATGCGACGCCTAACCGACTGGAAGATCACAGTCTTCAAGTGTAATAAGTCTTCAGATCACGCGGACAGAAATACTTTAGCGATGCCAAATACTCTTTGGGTTTTGGGTGTTTTGGGCTTTGTCCTCGCAAGGATTCTCTCTCAAAGGCTTCAAAGGTGGGTTGCTCTCAAACGAACATAGCCGTGCACTAACTCTGAGCAGCCACTAATTTATGGTGTAGGGGGTGGGCTATTTATAGCTAGGAGGCAACCTGACATGCTTTGTCCGAAATGACCTTGGGTCACTTTGGAACCGACCCATGCCCAATGGTCGGATTTCAAACACATGCGACAGCTGGACTTGGGCTACAAGTAAAGCTGAGTCATCCAACTCTGGATAAGATTTTCTCTCATTGTCTTCACTCAAAGACATAAGATTTTGGTTGAGCACCATGTCAGTTTTCAGACTTTGTTCACTTGAACCCCACTTGACAGTCCGGTGGTTCCTATGACTCAAGAAAAAAGAAAATGAAACTACGAAAGAAAATATGTCTTCGCACTCCATTGTCTTCAAGTGAATGTCTTCTCGCGTCATTATCTCCGACATGAATGTCTTCGTGAACCACCATTGTCTTCAATCTCTTCATACATTTTTAGGGTCATCTTTGATGGGTAAACCGAATCAATAGGGACTTCTACCTGTATTCTCCTATGAATCTCACACACATTAGTCCCTCAACCATTTTTGTCGTCAATACTCCAAAACCAACTAGGGGTGGCACTAGATGCACTTACCCCCACCAACACCCTCTCATTGGGAGGACCAATCTTCATCAACATCTTCACCAACACTGATAACCCACAAGTATAGGGGATCATTTGTAGCCTTTTTTGATAAATAAGAGTGTCGAACCCAACAAGGAGGTAAAGGCAGAACAAATATTCCCTCAAGTTCTATCGACCACCGATACAACTCTACGCACACTTGACATTTTCTTTACCTAGAACAAGTATGAAACTATTTGGTAGGTGAAAGGATAAGTTTGCAAGAATGAAACTATGAGTAAATTGCAAGATAATAAAAGTGGATAGCTTTTGTCTATAAGAAAGTCATTTGTCCCTAGGCAGGTAATAAAAGTGGATAGCTTTTGTCTATAAGAAAGTCATTTGTCCCTAGGCAATTGATAACTAGACCGGTAATCATTGTTGCAAATTTATATGTGGGAGAGGCATGAGCTAACATACTTTCTCTACTTGGATCATATGCACTTATGATTGGAACTCTAGCAAGCATCCCCAATTACTAAAGATCATTAAGGTCGTAAAACCCAACAATAGCATTAAGTATCAAGTCCTCTTTACTCCCATACGCAACAAACCACTTATCTGTGTTCAGGCTTCTGTCACTCTGGCAACCGACAATAAGCAAATTATGAACGTATTGTAACACCCTACAGCGGGGACCCCTCACATTTTCACGAGACGGAGGGCACCGTAGGACGGCACCATAACAAAATATACACTCAAATCAACCACAATCATCAATTAGCCCATAGGACAAAATGGATCTACTCAAACATCATAGGATAACCACAAATCACTAGGAAGTAATATATAGTGTTGAGCACCATGTTTAAGTAGAGATTACAGCGGGGAGAACAGGTGTCACACCACTGCATAGAGGGGGAGAAAGTTGGTGTTGACGGTAGCAAGATTGTTGATGTAGATTGCCGTCATGATCCCTGCCCCGATGGCACTCCGGCGCCACCGGGAGAGAGGGGGAGAGAGCCCCCCTCCTTCTTCTTCTTCCTTGGCCTCCCTGATGTGGCTTGAACTACGTCGGTATTTCCCCAAAGAGGAAGGGTTGATTCAGCACATCTACGGTAGGTATTTCCCTCAGTGATGAGACCAAGGTTATCGACCTAGTAGGAGAACCATGCAACACCACGTAAACATCTCCTGCACACAAAGAACAAAAACTTGCAACCCTACGTAAGAGAGGGGTTGTCAATCCCTCACGCGTAAAAAGATAGGTAAAATTGTAGTAGATTGGATAAATAGATTTTGCAGGAACACGACATAAAATAAATAACTAAAAATTGCAGCAAGGTATTTTTGTATTTTTGGATTAATAGATCTGAAAATAAAAGCAAATAAAATAGATCGCGAAGGCAAATGTAATAAAGAAGAGACCCAGAGGCCATAGATTTCACTAGTGGCTTCTCACAAGAAAATAGCAACGGTGGGTAAACAAATTACTGTTGGGCAATTGATAGAACTTCAAATAATCATGACAATATCCAGGAAATGATCATTATATAGGCATCACATCCAAGATTAGTAGACCGACTCCTTCCTGCACCTACTACTATTACTCCACACATCGACCGCTATCCAGCATCCATCTAGTGTATTAAGTTCATGGAGAGACAGAGTAATGCAATAAGAATGATGACATGATGTAGATAAGATCTATTTATGTAGAAATAGACCCCATCTTTTTATCCTTAATGGCGACGATACATACGTGTCATTTCCCCTTCTTCCACTGGGATCAAGCACCGTAAGATCGAACACATCACAAAGCACCTCTTCCAATGACAAGAAAAATCGATCTAGTCGGCCTAACTAAACAAAAGATTCAAAGAATAAATATGAGGCTATAAGTAATCATTCATATAAGAGATCAAAGAACTCAAATAATTTTCATGGATAGAAACATAGATCTGATCATAATCTCAAAGTTCATTGGATCCCAACAAACACACCGCAAAAAGATTTGCATCAAATAGATCTCCAAGAGACCATTGTATTGAGAATTAAAAGAGAGAGAGAGAAAGCCATCTAGCTACTAACTACGGACCCGTAGGTCTACAATGAACTACTCAGGCATCATAGGAGAGGCACCAATGAGGATGATGAACCCCTCCGTGATGGTGTCTAGATTGGATCTGGTGGTTCTGGAACTTGAGGCGGCTAGAATTGATTTTTGTCGACTCCCCTAGGGTTTCTAGAATATTGGGGTATTTATGGAGCAAAGAGGCGGTGTGGGGGCACCAAGGTGGGCACAATCCACCCAGGCGCGCCTGGGAGCCCAGGCACGCCCTGGTGGGTTGTGCCCCCTCGGGTGTCTTTTGGTCCATTGGGTGTCTTTTGGTCCAAAAAATCCACAAAAAGTTTTGTTGCATTTGGACTTCATTTGATATTGATTTTCTACGATGTAAAAAACAAGCAAAAAAAAATAACTGGCTGTCACACCAACGATGCGGCTATATCTCCCACGTGTCGGAGCATGACTTAGAGGCATAATCGCATGGTAGGGATGTCGCAAGAGGGGTAATCTTTACACGTCCCATGTACTGAATAAGAAAGGGATAAAGAGTTGGCTTACAAACGCCACTTCACACAATACATAAATTATATCATACATCATCCAGAATACAATCAAGGCCCGACTACGGGACCAAAATAAAGAAAGACAACCCCAAATGCTAGATCCCCGATCGCCCCAACTGGGCTCCTCTACTGATCATCCGGAAAAGAAACATAATAACGGCCCAAAATCCTCGTCGAACTCCCACTTGAGTTCGGTAGCATCCCCTGCACTGGCATCATCGACACCTGCATCTGTTTGGAAGTATCTGTGAGTCACGGGGACTCAGCAATCTCACACTCGCGAGATCAAGACTATTTAAGCTTAAGGTAGGGAAGGGGTACTGAGGTGGAGCTGCAGCAAGCACTAGCATATATGGTGGCTAACATACGCAAATGAGAGCGAGAAGAGAAGCAAAGCACGGTCGAGAAGCTAATAGTGATCAAGAAGTGATCCTGAAGCTACTTACGTTCAAGCATAACACGAGACCGTGTTCTCTTCCCGGACTCCGCCAAAGACAGACCATCACGGCTACACATGCGGTTGATTCTTTTTAATTAAGTTATGTGTCAGGTTTTCTACAACCGGATATTAACAAATTCCCATATGCCCATAACCGTGGGCGCGGCTTTCGAAAGTTCAAACCCTGCAAGGGTGTCCCAACTTAGCCCATCACAAGCTCTCACGGTTAACGAAGGATATTCCTTCTCCCAGGAAGACCTGATCAGACTCGGAATCCCGGTTACAAGACATTTCGACAATGGTAAAACAAGACCAGCAAAGCCACCCGATGTGCCGACAAATCCCGATAGGAGTCGCATGTATCTCGTTCTTAGGGCACACCGGATCGGCAAGATGTCGGGTTGGCATAAACCCTGGTTGCCCAGGGGGCGCCGGAAAACGCCCAGTTCGGACCAACACTCAAAGGAGCACTGGCCCGGGGGTTTAAAATAAAGATGACCCTTGAGTCCGCGGAACCCAAGGGAAAAAGGCTTAGGTGGCAAATGGTAAAACCAAGGTTGGGCCTTGCTGGAGGAGTTTTATTGAAGGCGAACTGTCAAGGGGTTCCCATAACACCCAACCGCGTAAGGAACGCAAAATCAAAGAACATAACACCGGTATGACGGAAACTAGGGCGGCAAGAGGGGAACAAAACATCAGGCATAAGGCCGAGCCTTCCACCCTTTACCAAGTATATAAGTGCATGAAAGTAAACAAGATATAATAATAATGATATCCCAACAAAAACCATGTTCCAACATGGAACAAACCTCAACTTCACCTGCAACTAGCAACGCTATAAGAGGGGCTGACCAAAGCGGTAGCATAGCCAAACAACGGTTTGCTGGGAAAGGTGGGTTAAAGGCTTGACATAGCAATATGGGAGGCATGATATAGCAAGTGGTTGGTATCGTGGCATATCAATAGAGCGAAGAACTAGCAAGCAAAGATAGAAGTGATTTCGAGGGTATGGTCATCTTGCCTGCAAAGTTCTCAGAGTTGACGAAACCTTGATCCTCGTAAGCGTAATCAACAAGTTCCTTGATCACGTACTCGTCTCCCGGCTCTACTGTAGCGACCAGACCTCAAACGGTCCAATCTTTGTGCTCAGGTGTCATCCCTGGATCAGCAATGCTGACACCACACAGTACTTGATGGATTTATAACAGAGTAGCAATCACACACTTATTACATCGAGTGTCTCAAAAGAGAACTTATTACAATAAATATGGCTTAAGGCCATCTAATAACGATAACAGCGGAAGGCTTGGAAGATAAGTGAGTCCATCAACTCCAACGGCATCACTGAGTATAGAACCACGACCTAAAAGCCCTTAATCGTCGTCTGAAAAGTCTGCAACATTAACGTTGCAGCCCGAAATGGGTCAGCACATGGAATATGCTGGCAAAGTAACACATAGAGAGTAATGGAATGAAATAGGCTATTCTATATGCATATTTGGCTGGTGGAAAGCTCTATGGTTACAGTTTTGCGTAAAGCCAATTTTTCCCTACTGCAAAGGAATAAATTTTATTTAACTATCATGGTAGTTGTTAAACATTGAGAATGGTTGACAGCATTCTCAATCCCAATTAAGCATCATCATTAAACAAAACCCAACAAAATTAATTTTAGAGTAACATGTTGAGATTCACATGATAATCCAGGTACTAGATACTCAAGATGTCCATAACCGGGGACACGACTAATCATTATTAGTTTATACACTCTGCAGAGGTTTGCACACTTTTCCCCACAAGACTCGATCGCCTCCGTTTGGTTTCTCGCACTACATGGTGTTTGAGAAACGGATGACCGAGACATAGTCTTTCAGAAGCGCTAGCACCTTACGATCGGGTAGACCGTTACACCTACTTTCCCCTACATCTGCTAGTCTACCACTGTAAGAGTTCGCACAACTTAATCAACTATGCTAGAGCCCATAATAGCTTGTGGCTGCACACGGAAGTTTCTAGCATGAATAATCTCATGATCCTATTGAGCCTGGGTGGCGGACCAAAAGAAAACAGGCAATCGCTGGAATACCCAGGTGCCTCAATCCACCGAGATGTGTATTTAAGTTGCCACCTTAAATAAACAATTAATTAACAATCTCACATCTGTCATGGATACACTCACCCAATCCACGTCTACTAGCATAGCATGGCATAATAAGCAAACGTAGAAGTAACTCCCAAAGGTTTGATAATAAACAGGTAATAGGTACTACCTCAACTACTTCCCAACCCACAATTTAATTAGATCCTAATCATGCAATGTGTGAGGATTTATCTAATGCAATAAAACTGGGTAGTGGGAAAGCATGATCAAAGTGTTACTTGCCTTGCTGATGATCCGGGAAACCTAGCGATTCCAAGTAGCAAGTGGCGCACTCCGGGTACTTCATCGCAAACAAACAAGCATACAATAAGTACTCAACTAATGCACAGGTAAAACTCAAATAAGAGATCTAACCAGAAAGTTCAACTTAAGAACTCCGGTTGGCAAAAAGAATCAAATCGAACGAAGCAACGAAAGACAAACGACAAAAGAAACAGGCTTTGTTTACTATTCTGGATCTAGGGCAATTTTGACAGTGGCAAAAACTTGTTTGAGTTGGTTAAACGGAAAGAGGGTTTCGAGACGAAACTCCAGGCACTTGAATCGCCTGATTCCGATAAATGAGCGAAAAGTTAGACTAAAACGAAAATCGGATCAGGAATCGCGATCAGAAAAATCGCAGATTTAATCCGAGAAAAAGGAAAAACGATGAACGTTCGTTAAAACGAACAAACGGGCGAACGTTCGCTAATTAAATAAACCGGAAAAACCGATTTATTTAAATAAACCAAAACAAAAACAAAACCGATGGAAAAACCGAACGGTTTAAAAAAAACCGGCGGCGAGATCTACCTCCGCGGTGGCGGATCCGGCGGCGGCGGTGGTGGCGAGCGGCAGGACGGCGCAGCGAGGCTGCGGTGGCAGCGCGGCGAGGCGGGGCGGCGACGCGGGCGGCGGCGCGACGAGGCAGCGGCGGCGCGCTAGGGCAGCGGCGGCGGCTAGGGTTTCGGTGGCTGGGGCGGCTGGCTGCGGCTCGGGCCCTCGTGGCTTTAAAGGTCGGCCGGGCCAAGTGTCCTAGTCGGACTCGGCCCGGTTAGGTCGGTTCGTTTTTTTAAATAATTACGCTTGGAAAAAAACAAAAGGAATACTAAACGGACTCCAAAAATCCCGAAAAAAAATCCCCCGGCTTCTAAAATCAAGCCGTACAGGATGAACATTTATTTGGGGCCTAAATGCAAATTTGAAAAACGCGCATTTCTCCTAATACAAATAAAATAGCAAATAAAAACAAATAAAATCTTATATGATTTTTTTATTAAATCCTCAATATTTCTTTATTTTGGGAAAGTCATTTTATTCCCTCTCTCATATTTTTGTAATAGAAATAATTGAAGATAAAATAAATAAAATCAAATGATCCTATTTTCAAAATTTGAGAAAACTCAAATATGAAAATAACGAAATCCCCAACTCTCTCCAAGGGTCCTTGAGTTGTGTAGAATTTCTAGGATCAACCAGAATGCAAAAAAATATGATATGCGATGATGATCTAGTGTATAACATTCCCAATTGAAAATTTGGGATGTTACAAACCTACCCCACTTAAGATGAATCTCGCCCTCGAGATTCGGGTTGGCTAGAAAATAGGTGAGGGTGGTCCTTCAGGAAATCTTCGTCTCGTTCCCAGGTGGCTTCATCCTCCGTGTGGTGGCTCCACTGAACCTTGCAAAACTTGATAACCTTGCTGCGGGTGACTCGACTGGCATACTCTAAAATCTTGACTGGTTTCTCCTCATAGGTAAAATCATGGTCCAACTGAATTGCTTCCAGTGGTACTGTATCTCTCAGCTATATATCAGCCATCTCTACGTGGCACTTCTTCAACTGGGATACGTGGAACACGTCGTGAACTCCTTACAATCCTTCGGGAAATTCCGACTTATAGGCTACTTCTCCCATACGCTCCAAAACTTTGTATGGGCCTAAAAAACGTGGCGCTAACTTTCCCTTAACTCCAAAGCGCTTAACTCCTCAAAGTGGTGATACTCGAAGACAAACTCGGTCTCCGACTTCGTAAACTGTCTCCTTGCGTTTAGAATCTGCATAACTCTTCTGCCTAGATTGAGCTACCTTGAGCCTATCGCGAATCAATTTCACTTTTTGTTCAGACTCCTTTATCAGATCCGGTCCAAACAACTGGCGGTCTCCAACTTCATCCCAAGACAATGGGGTCCTGCACCTCCTTCCGTACAAGGCTTAGAAAGGGGCCATCTTCAAACTGGTTTGATAGCTGTTGTTGTAAGAGAACTCTGCATACGGCAAATTCTCGTCCCAACTTGATCCGTAATCTAGCGCACAAGCTCTTAGCATATCCTCCAAAATCTGATTGACTCTCTCGGTCTGTCCATCTGTCTGCGGGTGAAAAGCTATGCTGAACTCTAGTCTGGTACCCAAAGTTTCATGCAACTAATTCGAGAACTTTGAGGTAAATTGGGTTCCTCTATCTGATACTATGCTCCTTGGAACTCCGTGCAGACAAACGATTCTGGTCATGTATATCTTTGCCAACTTTGCACTGGTATAGGTAGTCTTCACTGGAATGAAATGAGCTACCTTTGTCAAACGAGTCATAGCCTGAACGTGTTCTGGGCAATCCTGTAATAAAATCCATGCCTAGCTTATCCCACTTCCATTCGGGTATCGGCAATGGCTGTAGCAATCCGGCTGGCTTCTGATGCTCTGCCTTTACTCTCTGACATACATCACAAACTGCTACATACTCCGGAATATCCTTCTTCATTCCGGTCCACCAGAAAATATCCTTCAAATCCAAATACATCTTGGTATTTCCTGGGTGAATCAAATATGGTGAATCATGGGCCTCTTGTAAAATTAACTTCCCGATCTTCGAATCATTTGGTACATAGACACGGTCTTCAAACCATAAGGTATCGTGATCATCCTCACAAAATCCCTTAGCTTTTCCTTTGCTCATTTTCTCCTTAATAGAAGAAATCTCCTTGTCAGTCTTTTGAGCTTCTCTGATCTTATCCATCAAAGTAGACTGAATCTCCAAAGCTGCTACGTAGCCTCTCGGGACTATCTCCAAACATAGGTCACGATGATTTTCGGCTAACTCCCTTGGTAAATCTCCCGTCATTAGGCTGTTGACATGGCTCTTACGGCTCAACGCGTCAGCTACTACGTTAGCCTTTCCGGGGTGATAATGCAATTTCATATCATAATCCTTGATGAGTTCCAACCATCTCCTTTGTCTGAGGTTCAACTCCTTCTGTGTGAAAATATACTTCAAACTCTTGTGATCCGTGTACACCTCACAATGGTTTCCAAACAGAAAATGTCTCCAAGTCTTCAATGCATGCACTACGGCTGCTAACTGCAAATCATGCGTAGCATAATTCAACTCATGGTGCTTAAGCTGTCATGAGGCATATGAAACAACTCTTCCTTCCTGCATCAGCACTGCTCCAAGTCCTCGACGTGAAGCATCACAATACACCTCATAATCCTTGGTCTGATCCGGTAAAATCAACACTGGTGAGGTAACCAAATGTTTCTTCAACTCCTGGAAACTAGCCTCACATTCCTCAGTCCATTTGAACCTGGTATCCTTCTTCAACAACTCCATCATAGGCTTCGCAATCTTTGAGAAATTCTCAATAAACCTCCAGTAGTATCCTGTGAGTCCAAGAAAACTCCGAATCTCTCCCACTGTTGTTGGGGCTTCCCAATTTGTCATGGTATCAACTTTAGTGGGATCTACTGCTATACCTTCTCCGGATATAATGTGTCCGAGAAATCCAACTTCTTTCAACCAAAACTTACATTTGCTAAATTTGGCATATAATTGATGTTCTCTGAGCTTTCCGAGTACCAAACGCAAATGCTCCTTATGCTCCTCTTCATTTTTCGAGTAAACCAGGATATCATCAATGAACACTGCGACGAACTTATCCAAGAACTCCATAAACACTTTGTTCATCATGTTCATAAAATATGCAGGTGCGTTAGTCAGACCAAATGACATAACGGTATACTCGTACAGCCCATACCTGGTGGTAAAAGCCGTCTTAGGTATATCCTGTTCTCGAATCTTCAACTGATGGTATCCGGATCGCAGATCGATCTTGGAAAATACCTTAGCTCCTTGCAATCGATCAAACAGATCATTGATCATTGGTAGTGGGTACTTGTTCTTGATGGTTACTTCATTTAATCCTCGATAATCAACAACCATCCTTAATGATCCATCCTTCTTCTCCACTAGATGTACTGGCGATCCCCAAGGCGAAGAACTTGGGTGAATATATCCTTTATCCAGTAACTCCTTAATCTGCTTCTTAATCTCCACCAAATCTTTTGCGGGCATCCTATATGGTCTCTTTGATATTGGCCCTGTGCCTGGCAAAAGCTCAATCAAAAACTCAATATCTCTATCTGGTGGGATGCCTGGCAACTCTTCTAGAAATACATCAGGGAAATCTTTCACCACTGGTACTTCCTCCCGCACAACTCCTGTTAAGCAATTTACTTGAGTCCTCTTCGGCACATGCCGGTATACATACTTGATCCTTCTTCCTTTTGGGGTGGTAAGCAAGATTGACTTACTGGCGCAATCGATGTTTCCTCCATACATCGACAACCAATCCATACCCAGAATTACATCCAAACCTTGTGATTCCAATATTATCAAATCCGCGGGAAACACATGCCTACCTATACTTAATGGCACTTGAAAACATCCTTGGCTAGCCATATACTCCGCTCCTGGTGAGCTCACTAACATAGGTGTTCTAAGAACTTTGGTGGGCAGGTTATACTTATCCACAAATCCCCTTGATATGTATGAATGCGATGCACCAGTATCAAAAAGAACGAGTGCAGTGAATGACTTAATCAAAAACTTACCGATTACTGCATCCGGCTGCTCTTCAACCTCCTCCACATTAACGTGGTTCACCTGTCCCCTGTTGAAAGGGTTCGGCTTCTTCCCAGAGCTTCCATTGCCATTACCATTCTGTGATTCAGGAAATTCATTGGCATAATGTTCGGTCTTCTGCCACTTAAAACAAGTGACTTGGCTCAGGTCTCTCTTGGCTGGGGTCGATGGGTTGGTGCGGTTCTGGCCGTTGCTTCCTCCATTCCCATTACCATTCTTGGTGCCATTATGATTGTGCGAGCTACCTCCTCCATGGGTATGATGAAAATGCCCTCCCGGTCTAGGGGTAAAATGTGGCTTCTGCTGAGCTCCCGAATTGTGCTTCCCTTGTCCATACTTCCTCTTGCGATTCTCAATCTGCTGCTGCTTCCCTTCAATCATGAGAGCATGATCTACCAACTCCTAGTAATTGTTGAAGGTTGCTACCATCAACTCACTACTAGGGAAAAGGCTAGTAGCAGCGCGGGTTTTAGACCTATCAGTAGCGCGGGGTGGTGCGCTACTGATAAGGCACTACAGCTAACGAATAGCAGTAGCGTGCCTCCACCCACGCTACGGCTAAATCGACTTAGTAGCACCGAGTTCCAGGAGGAGCGCTGCTGGTAATTAGTAGTAGCGCTTCTCTCTGCCCGCGCTGCTAATATTATTTCGTATTTTATTTCTTTTTTATTTCATGTTGTATTCGTACACCTTTACACAAATTTTCATACAACAGGAATTTACAAATTGTTTTTACATCATAATGAGTTATTACATCACGGGGTGAAAGAACCATGTGGACTAGTTTCAAGTGGACGGACATCCACTTGAAACTAATCCGCGGTTCTTTCACCCAATGATATAATAAATATCATCATCATATCATTAACAACTTATCATCATCATAATCATATCATTGGTCACTAGTCATAACCACAAGTACTCCTCACATCGTCAACTCTAACACATTGTATCACATAATAAACATATTGTACCTCATAGGACCTACTACATTCTCTTAGGACCTACTATATTCTCTAAGGTAAAATAGCAAAAAACAAGATAGCCCCTCGCTCTCCATTATGGAGAATGCAGATTATCCTGTCTCCAATTCTTGCCTTTCGCTTAATGTTGCTTCCAAGAACCTCCTTACGAATGTCCAAACATTTTTTCCACTCTTTGATTAGCATGTGTTCACCGGTTTCAGGAATTCGATATGCACAGGTGAGATCCGTAGGATGACCTGGCTGTAGGTTCAGAACTTCAAGGCGACCATTGTAATACATCAGATGAGGCACACAATCCATTGGGATTTTCTGTTGAAAAACATAGTAATAACTTCGTAGTTAGCAATGATGTACTAGTTTTAGAAGTATGCAAAAGATGCACGGATGTCGTAATAGTAAAATATCTTACCAGGGTATCTCCATAGAAGTTATCGTGGTTCAACACGTGCACTAGTGGCACGTATTCACCATAATTTGGAGGAGTTCGATAATAGGTATTGTAATTCTCAAAAAAAGTACAATAAGCAATCAGATGATTTTTCTCCTTATAAGTTAATTTGGAGCCATCAGTGTAGTGGGTTTTGTCTACCATCTTCTGCACATTCTTTGAAGATTCAAAATAAGCTGTCAATGGAAATAAGCTGTCAACTATTTTTAAATAAACAATATAAATTAGTTAATAACTATGTTTGAGAAACTCACATTGCGGTAGAATCGGAAGCGTATCAACAAGGACCCAAATGTCCATATTGTCTTGCTCGATGTCAGGATCACCAAGATCCATGCTGACAATCATACCCTCATAAAAACCATACATTTTGCAAAGTGCTTCCTAATTTTGGCAACCAAAATGGGTTACGCTCTGAGAATTGTACAGATTTACTTCAAAATCGATATCATGATGGGTCCTTAGATGTATTTTCTTTGTTTGAAAATTTTCATGGTCTTCTAAACCCATCCTCTCCAAGACATAGCGTCTTGCATGGCATGGGATAAGCTACTCGAATTGTAAAAGATGAAAATTAGACATTGAAATAGTTGAAGTCATGCTTAATTATGAAAAAAACACTTGTCGTTGTTGCGTACCATTTCAACATCGAAGGTCTCCTCGAGCTTAATGCTGAAGCGCCGATCTTCATCCAGCTGAACGAACCTGTCACACATACCTCGATCATCGTGGCACCAACTGCACTCCCCCGGGAGACTGTCGTCGTCCGAGTACGACATTTCCTATGTTCATAATTCAAAGATTAAACTTGTACATATTCTAGCACAAGTCATGCCAGAATTCACGGAAAAATCCGGCATGACCTTTGCTAAAAAAGGACATATCGAGCGCCTGAAATTTGCCGGAACGGAAATTAATCAACACTCCGGCAAAAAAAAGGCCACTCGGAGGTGTAACCAAAACATGAAATAATTGCTTAAACTAAAAAATAACACCAAATATGGCATGTTCAACTAGTTCTATTAATTCAACTAGTTCTTACTAAATATGAACTTAGTATAAAAAGAAAAAAACTAGTTCTTTCTAAAAATGAAGTAGTTCAACTAGTTATTAATTTACTTACTATACTAGTTCAACTAAAACTTAACTAGTTCAACTAAAACTAAACTAGTTCTATTAATTCAACTAGTTCTTACTAAATATAAACTTACTATAAATATTAAGAAACTAGCACATCTACTACTACTAATTAACATCTAACTACTACATCTACTACTAATTAACATATACTACTGCTAATTATACAACTAGTTTACCATCACTACTAGTAATTAATATCCACTACTTCTAAAAATCATTATCTATGAACCCTAAATTAACATCTACTACTACTAAAATCATCTACTAACTAAGTAAAGAGAGAGGGGGTTGGGGAGGGTGGGGGCTTACAGAGGGAGAGACGGTGGCGGGGAGGTGCTCGGCGACGGAGGGGCGGCGAGGGCGGCCTCGGGATCGGGAGGGCGGCGGTCCTGGGCGGCGGGCTCGGCGGGCTCGGTCGAGGGCGGCAGCAGTGAGGTCGAGGGCGGCGACAGTGTGGTCGAGAGCGGCGGCGGCGAGGTTAAGGGCGGGCGGCGGCGGCGGTGAGGGCGCAGGCGCGCTCGGGCTCGGGCGGCGGCGACAGGGAGTAGGGGAACAGGCCGGTGGGGGGGAAAGGAGGACTTGGCGAAATTTTGATGCGGGGGGTGGTTAACTCGAACTAGCAGTAGCGCACGTACAGAAAACGCGCTATAGCTAACTTATCTACATCGCGTTTTGGGGAAAACCGCTACTGCTAATGGAAGCAGTTATTTCTTTTGTTTAGTAAAAACATCAAAAATATACATTGGTCATCATTGATCTTTTTGTGTATAATCTAAATAGTCAACATGAATCCTCACTGTACCTGTATAGGTACAGGTGAGGATTCATATTGCAACCACAAATCATACACATATAGTTCAATGAAGACCAAGTGCTCGAGATAGGTTGAGAAGCAACATATTTTAGGTGGTAAACACCTTGTTTGCTTAGCAGTATGGGACTAAACTTAATTAGTTGCGGTCATACTTAGCAGCAGCGAGTTTTGAGAAAAACCGCTGCTACTAAGTTCTTTAGCAATAGCGCGTCCACGGGAAGGGAGCTACTACTATATCTAGCCTGGAGGCAACACCGTGGCAATTATAGTAGTAGCGCTCTTTTCACCTAGAGCGCTACTGCTACTCAGTCATTAGCAGCGCTCTTTTCTAAAGCTCGTTGCTGCTAATTAGCAGTAGCTTCTATTTTTAGACCGCGCTGCAGCTAAGATTCTGTGTATAAGGTTTTCCCTAGTAGTGACTGCATGCTCAACTAATCATTCAGTCCTTCTAGAAACTTCTCCTGCTTAGCTACATCCGTAGCAACGTCATCTGGGGCATAACGTGCTAATTTACTAAAGTCCTCCACATACTAGCCAACTGTCCGTCCTCCTTGGCGCATGTTGCGAAACTCTCGCTTCTTCATGGCCATAGCTCCTGCTGAAACATGGGCAGTTTGAAAAGCCTACTGAAACTGGTCCCATGTGACAGTGTCGACAGGGAAAGTGGCTATGAAATTCTCCCACCATGACGTTGCGGGTCCTTCAAGCTGATGTGCGGCAAACTTCACCTTTTCCGCATCCGTGCATCCCGCCGTGGTCAACTCCCTAGCTGTCTTGCGGAGCCAATCATCTGCTACTATCGGCTCCGTGCTACTAGAAAACACCGATGGATTCAGCCTAAGAAAACGGGCTAAGTGATCAACAGGTGGTGGTGGTGGTGGGTTGTTGTTGTTGTTCCCCTGATTCTGATTCTGGACTAGCAACTGCATCAATGTGTTCTGCTGCTGGATCAACTGAGTGAGCTCCGGTGGGAAGGTAAATCCGGGGTCACGTCTCAGAGGCATCTGAGGGTTTAGAAAAGATGAGATTTAAGAATAGAGGGGGTCTAAAGGAAAACACTACCCATATGCACACGAGGCAAAAGCAAACAATTCACTTCATTCAATCAATCAAACAAGGGCATACAATCGATCTAACTATCGCAAAAGTGTTTGGACTACTATATTTACATGGTGGACTACTACTACTGTTGGGGTCGCTACTAGAAATATTCTTCGGTTGCAGACTCCATGATATCTGCTCCAGCTTCATCAACATAGTCATCATCGCTATCGTCTGGATCCGAGTCGATGTCGTCGATGATGATGTAGTCTTCCGGGCGAATCTCCTTGGGTTCTTCATCTTCTTCTACTGGTGTAGGGCCTCCCATGAATATTCCAATCTTCTTGATCAGATCGTCATTCTTCCCCACTAATACTTCAACTTCCTCTTCATAATCTTCACGTGTAGCCTTGAGTTCTTCCTCCAATTCCTTGATTCTTGTCCTCGCCTTCTTCAGATCTATCATGTCGGCGCACATCTGATTCTCCTGACGTTGAATGTGCTGGTTTAACTCCTGGATAAAAGCTGCAACTGATCTATCCTTTTAGGTGCTGATAATCTCCCAGTGCTCATCTCGGCGCCCACAAATCTGGTAGATAGTATCCTTGAGATCATTGTGGTAAACTTCTCCAATGCGTCCCATGGTGATGTGAGCTGCCATGCTCTTTCCTAGACTCCAAATTGGTGCATCAAAAGAAAACTCTATGGGCTCAGTGACTGGCATGAACGTCCTTCCTGGAACTTGAACTTGAACCATCCAGTGCTCTTCTTCAAGTAAAGTGGCGTTGTAGTTTCCGGTGAAGCTTGGTACTCCTATGTTCAGGTATCTAGTGACTTCCTTCAAGTGACGTCCAAAGGGTGTATCTTCATCCAGTTGCGTGAACTTGTTCCTTCCATCCGCCATCCTAAAAGAGTAGAAAAGATGAGAAGTCAGAAAGAGAAGAGAGTGAGTGGTGATCTAGGTCTTTACCTTAGTGGTCGTGTCCTACAGTCAGCGTGTGCTCTGATACCATCTTGTAGCGACCAGAACTCAAACTGTCCAATCTCTGTGCTCAGGTGTCATCCCTGGATCAGTAATGCTGACACCACACAGTACTTGAAGGATTTATAACAGAGTAGCAATCACACACTTATTACATCGAGTGTCTCAAAAGAGAATTATTACAATAAATATGGCTTAAGGCCATCTAATAACGATAATAGCGGAAGGCTTGGAAGATAAGTGAGTCCATCAACTCCAACGGCATCACTGAGTATAGAACCACGACCTAAAAGCCCTTAATCTTCGTCTGAAAAGTCTGCAACATTAACGTTGCAGCCGGAAACAGGTCAGCACATGGAATATGCTGGCAAAGTAACACATAGAGATTAATGGAATGAAATAGGCTATTCTATATGCATATTTGGCTGGTGGAAAGCTCTATAGTTACAGTTTTGCATAAAGCCAATTTTTCCCTACTACAAAGGAATAAATTTTATTTAACTATCATAGTAGTTGTTAAACATTGAGAATGGTTGACAACATTCTCAATCCCAATTAAGCATCATCATTAAACAAAACCCAACAAAATTAATTTTAGAGTAACATGTTGAGATTCACATGATAATCCAGGTACTAGATACTCAAGATGTCCATAACCGGGGACACGGCTAATCATGATTAGTTTATACACTCTGCATAGGTTTGCGCACTTTTCCCCACAAGACTCGATCGCCTCCGTTTGGTTTCTCGCACTACATGGTGTTTGAGAAACGGATGAGCGAGACATAGTCTTTCAGAAGCGGTAGCACCTTACAATCGGGTAGACTGTTACACCTACTTTCCCCAACATCTGCTAGTCTACCACTGTAAGAATTCGCACAACTTAATCAACTATGCTAGAGCCCATAATAGCTTGTGGCTGCACATGGAAGTTTCTAGCATGAATAATCTCATGATCCCTTTGAGCCTGGGTGGCGGGCCAAAAGAAAACGGGCAATCGCTGGAATACCCAGGTGCCTCAATCCACCCAGATATGTATTTAAGTTGCCACCTTAAATAAACCATTAATTAAAAATCTCACATCTGTCATGGATACACTCAACCAATCCACGTCTACTAGCATAGCATGGCATAATAAGCAAACGTAGAAGTAACTCCCAAAGGTTTGATAATAAACAGGTAATAGGTACTACCTCAACTACTTCCCAACCCAAAATTTAATTAGATCCTAATCATGCAATGTGTGAGGATTGACCTAATGCAATAAAACTGGGTACTGGGAAAGCATGATCAAAGTGTTACTTGCCTTGCTGATGATCCGGGAAACCTAGCGATTCGAAATAGCAAGTGGCGCACTCCGGGTACTCTGTCGCAAACAAACAAGCATACAATAAGTACTCAACTAATGCACAGGTAAAACTCAAATAAGAGATCTAACCAGAAAGTTCAACTTAAGAACTCCGGTTGGCAAAAAGAATCAAATCGAACGAAGCAACGAAAGACAAACGGCAAAAGAAACAGGCTTCATTTACTATTCTGGATCTAGGGCAATTTTGACAGTGGAAAAAACTTGTTTGAGTTGGTTAAACGGAAAGAGGGTTTCGATACGAAACTCCAGGCACTTGAATCGCCTCATTCCGATAAACGAGTGAAAAGTTAGACTAAAATGAAAACCAGATCAGGAATCGCGATCAAAAAAATCGCGGATTTAATCCGAGAAAAAGGAAAAACAATGAACGTTCGTTAAAATGAACGAACAGGCGAACGTTTGCTAATTAAATAAACCAGAAGAACCAATCTATTTAAACAAACCGAAACTAAAACAAAACCAAAAAAACGACGGAAAAACCGAACGATTTAAAAAAAACCGACGGCGAGATCTACCTCCGCTGCGGCGGATCAGGCGGCGGCGAGCGGCGGGGCGGCGGCGCGGCGAGGCAGCGGCGGCGCACTAGGGCGGCGGCGGCTAGGGTTTCGAGGGCTGGGCGGCTGGCTGCGGCTCGGGCCCTCGCGGCTTTAAAGGCCGGCCGGGCCAAGTGTCCTAGTCGGACACGGCCCGGTTAGGTCAGTTCGTTTTTTAAATAATTACGCTCGGAAAAAAACAAAAGGAATACTAAATGGACTCCAAAAATCCCGAAATAAATTTTCCCCGGATTCTAAAATCAAGCCGCACAGGATGAACATTTATTTGGGGCCTAAATGCAATTTGAAAAAACGCGCATTTTATTAAATCCTCAATATTTCTTTATTTTGGGAAAGTCATTTTATTCCCTCTCTCATATTTTTGTAATAGAAATAATTGAAGATAAAATAATAAAATCAAATAATCCTATTTTCAAAATTTGAGAAAACTCAAATATGAAAATAACAAAATCCCCAACTCTCTCCAAGGGTCCTTGAGTTGCGTAGAATTTCTAGGATCAACTAGAATGCAACAAAATACGATATGCAATGATGATCTAGTGTATAACACTCCAAATTGAAAATTTGGGATGTTACATCTACCCAAGGCAAGAACACAAGCAAAGGACCAACAATCAATCATGGTGCAATGCACAATCAACATGATGCAAAACATGGCATGACATGCCGGATGTGATATGCAATGCATATGCGTGCTTCGGAAGGGAAAGATTGAAGCAGGCCTCAACTTGGCAAACCAAGTGTGCCTCTGGAAAGATGAGATGATTTCGGTCGAAATCGATATAAAGATCACCGGAATCGGATGAATGGTTTGAAATGGCAAGCAAAACAAGAATGGCACAATTCTGCGATTAACAGCACAATGCCACCTAGAATGCAACAATAAACTGCTACTGCACCCCAACATATCAACAAAGCATATGGCAGTGATCTACTCAAGATGCTTGACAAAATATGAACACTAAGCTACGGCTAAATCACACAAGAGCAGGTTCAAACAAGCATGGCAAAAGTGCAAAAGATATCAGTGTCACATCCCTAGTTCTGGTATGACCTAGGCTTGCTTTGTGCATCATGTTTAAATTTCAAATGAAGTTGAAATGGGGATGTTTCAAACCCTAGCACCAAAGCAAATTGAAATAGGTTCAAATTAAAAATGGAATTTCAATGAACCCAAAATGCTTTTCAAAAATGTTCATGGTCTTTGGAAAATGTTGGAAACAACAACCAGGGGTGATGCACATTTTTGCTAGACATTTTGGATTTTTTAATGAACCAATATGTATTTGAATTGGAGCTGTTTAAAATAACATAAATATTTTAGAGGCTCCAAAAATGTTGGAATTTGGTGAGGGCGTCTGGTATATTATAACTAGTGGTCACAAGGAATCTCAACATTTTTATATTTGTGCTGGTATTTATTTTTAAGTCAAAAATAAATGTTAGAAATAGAAAAGAAAACAAAAAAAGGGAAAAGGCTTACCTGGGCCTTACCCGAGGCCTGGCACTGGCGGCCCAGCCAGCTGGCCCTGCCAGTCGTCTTCTCCACCGCACCAGGAGGACACCGAGCGCGTGGCCGACGCATGCCGGCGCACGCCCGGCCACCTCCTGCTTGCCGCCTTCCTCTGGGCGTCCCTTGAGACGCCACGCAGCCTCCCCGACCCCCTCTCACTCTCCCCTGTGCTTCTCCTCTCCTCTGTCACCCTCTCTCGCCCGCACCCGAGCGCAGCCGACGAGACCGCTCGCCGTTGCCGCGGCCACTGCCTCCCCCTCGCTCCCTGGACATGCCCAGGAGCTCCACGACGTCGTCTTCGTCATCTCCACCGAGCCAAGCGAGCCGGGCGCGCCATAGCGACATCATCACCATCGTCTTCAACCTCTCGGCCGCCGAGATCACCGGCGCCCGTCCGTCATCTCCGACTCGTCCCCGAGCCCGCTGACCATCCCGTCGCCTCCACTATGAGATTCTGTGTCTGTTCCCCCTCTTCCCGAGCTCGTTTACGCCCCGCAGCTGTCGCCCCCTTGTCGACCGAACCGCGCCGCCACTTGAGCTCATCGGTGGCAACGCTCCGCTGACCATTTGGTCCCAGACGCGTGTCCACCGAGCTTGCTGCCCCGCGCTAAGCCTCGCTAGCGCCACCCCTTGCCCGCTTGCACCCCACAACGCCAACTCCGCGTGCACCCGAGCTCTGGCCGCCGCACTCGTCGTCGCCGGCGCCCCTCCGGCCGCTCCCCGGCCGCGCCACCACCACGGCTGGATGAGGACGAGCGTCCGCATCCCGTAGCTGTACTCCGCGCGCCAAATGGCCCCCTGTAGGCAGAACACGCAGCGCACCGCCGCGTTCGGACTCGCCGGCGGCTAAACGCCGGTGACCACCGACTTTTGACCGGCATGGGTTGACCCCACAGCCCAGTTTGACCTCCCCCCTCTCTCTCACTGACTTGCGGGCCTCGCCCGACTAACTACTATAGTTAGCACTAATTAACTAACTAGGTTAGCTACTACAGTCACTGACTAGTGGGCCCTGCCCAGTTAGTTAGGACTAACTAACTTTGTTCGTTGACTGGGTCACTGACCAGTGGGACCCACTTGTCAGGTTTGACCTGGTCAGCCCCATTGACTCGCTTACGTCATGCTGACGTAGTGCTGACGCAGTTATTCTTTTTTTGGAATTATTTTAACTCAGGAAATTCCAGAATATTGCCTAAACTTCAAAAATTCATAATAATTCAACCATATGTCAGAATGAAATAAATTATATATGAAAAATTATCAGAAAAATGCAAGGAATCCATTTATGCCAGTTACATGCATGAAAAATCAACTTATACATGTTGTGTAAGTGAAAACATAATATGGGCATTTTAAATGCTTCTTTTTGAATTTGCATTTGAATCTTTGATTCAAATGGGCTTCAACCAATTGGTAGCAACTTGCATTATCCCAAAAACTAGCATTTGCACATGTCATGTTCATGCATCATTTTGTTGCATTTGTTTGTGTGTTGATCGCCGGACCGTTTCTTGATAGGTTCCATTCCGGTAGGTGTTCCCGAGTACCTGTTAGAGGAGCCGTACCCCTTCGTCGTTCTATCAGGCAAGCAACCCCCCTTGAGCATTTCGATAAATCCCACTCTCTTGCTCCTGCTCCTTATACTGCATTAGGACAACAATGATTCAAACTGCTACTTTCTGCTGCGGTAGTTGAACCCATTCCTCTGCATGACCTGTCATTGCCACAGTAAATAGTTGAAACCCACTAGCATGAGTAGGATTTGCTTGAGCCTTGATGTGCCTACTCATGCATGCTTGGTTTCTTTATGCCAACTATGCTTAGAGTTGTGTTAGGTCTGATTCATCGGGAATGAATCGGAGTGGTGAACATGTCCTACCGATAAAGGCTAAGTGTGTGAACACGTTTTGGTAAAGGTAGCAATGAGAGGCCATGTAGGAGTACATGGTGGGTTGTCTCATTGGAACCGTCCCTAAGCACTGAGTTCTGTGTATGTTATCCAAGTCCAGTTACTACCACACATTGGGTTCCGGTCATCCGGCCCCTCTCGGCTTATTAATCCACTTGATCTCTGTCCAGGAGTTGCAACTAGTTTCTGGCGTTTGTAGGTAGTGCTACTTGTCTACCACGTGGTGTCCGTCGGGACGGGCTTGGGACAGACTAGGCACCGTGGCACGGTGTACCAAGTGGCACCAGGATGGTGGGCTTGGGAACCCTGCACACATCGTTTGGGGCCGTACTGGAGACTTCGGCCGGAACTCCTTGCGGATGGAACTCGAATAGGCGATAAACCTGGACAAGAGACTTGTGTGGCTAGTCAGGTCGTGGCCGACACCCTCGCCCGGCTTCCGCTTGAAGGTTGCTGAGGTACATGACGTGTACAGTGCGATAAGTGGCGAGAGCGTGTGTGAAGAAGTACACCCCTACAGGGTTACCATTATCTATTCGAATAGCCGTTTTCCTTGGATATGGAAACTTGGAGGACTTATGTAGTACATAGACAACTTGAAGTGGATACTCTAAAATATGCAAGATAAGTGTGAGTGCTATGGATGGCCTTCTCGTAGGGAGACGGGAATGGATCCATAGTGGAGTATTGATATGGTGAATATGTGGACACGTGTGCGTCTTCTCACCTCAAAGAAGTTTCTGATACTCGTAGTATTTGTTAGCCACTGAGTCAAAGCTGGCTTGTTGCTGTTAACTTCACCACCACCCCCTTGTTGATAATGTTGCATATGTAGATAGTTCTGATGTAAGACTTGCTGAGTACTTTTGTACTCACGTTTGCTTATTTATGTTTTGCAGTTGGTTACATTAGTGACTTCGACGAGTAGCTTGTATCCCAGCTACGATCTTGTACCCTTGGGAGGGTCGTGTTTAGTCAGGCTTCTTAGTATTTTCCTTTTGTAGTTGTGTGTACTCAGACATGCAATGCTTCCATTGCTTGTATGCTCCGAATGATGGGTCATGAGACCCCTGTTTGTATTGAATGCTATGTGGTTCTTCTGGGCCTTTATCTATATGAGTTTGAGTTATGTTGTGATGCCATGTTGTACAGCACATACTTGCATGTTATGCGTATGTGTAACGTGTATTGCTATGTGTGGGATCCGACAACCTAGTTGTTTACCTCTGGTAGCCTCTCTTATGGGGAAATGTAGTCTTGTGCTTCCATGAGCCATAGTAGTCCACTACAGCCCGGTTCACCGGAGTCCTGCTAGCCCAGCACTACTGCTCCAGAACACTTGACTGGCCGGCATGTGATTCACTTCGTTCCTGTGTCTATCCCTTTGGGGAAATGTCACGTGGTGACATCTGGAGTCCTGCCTAGCCTGCTACAGCCCGGGTTCCCGGAGTCCTGTTAGCCCAGTGCTACAGCCCGGATTCATACGCTGTTGACCGACATGCTCGAGGTTGATTCATGTATGCCTGTCCCTGGAAGTTAGTGCCACTTTGGGGTCACGAATAGTCATGTCGGCCCGGGTTCTCTGTCATATGGATGCTAGCGACACTATCATATACGTGAGCCAAAAGACGCAAACTGTCCCAGGCCAGGTATGGTGGCACCCGTGGGAATACCGTTCCTGAGGCTGCAAAGTGATATGAAGTGTTACATGCTAGATCTGTGTGACTTATGATCGGGGTCCCGACAGCGTTGGTATCAGAGCCTGACTGACTGTAGGGTTACCAAGCCAAACTGGTCGAAGTTGAGTCTAGAAATGCTTTAGTTATATAAGGGAATTGATTGTGGAAGGAAACGTAAGGCTTTTTTACTCCTTTACCTCATGTCATTCTTTCTGAGTCAGCCTCTTCTTTTCTTCGAGGGTTAAGGCCTAGGCTTCTCCTCTATCTCTCAGGATGACGTGTTACTAAATCGTAAAGTCTTAGGATTGTTGGGTTGTGTCTCCGTACAGTTCTACTACTTTCGTGTGTCCTCAGTTTGACCCAGAACCTTGATATTATGATGCTGATTGATTATGCTATTCCTTTGATGAATGTATCAAAATCCTTTTGAGCATTTACAGTCGTTATGCTACCGAAATTGTCCTAGGATTTCAAGATTTACCAATGCTTTTGCATTACATTCCGCATCCTTATGTCGATGCTAATTCCATCCTTGTTTCCTTGGTTTCTGTGCCAGGATGTCGTCTGCTAACCGAGGTTCAGTTGCTCATAGCAAGAACCTCGGAGATGGTAGGGATGAGGATCCTCCTGACCAGCCTTTGATGGCAGAGTTCTTGTTAGCATCTGAGAGGAACAAGCGTGAGACTAACCACTTGCTAGCACAGATTGAGCAGAACACCGCACATCAGCGTAAGAAGTTGGTTTCCATCACTGACTTCATTGGTCTGAAACCACCCACCTTCCATCACTCCATTGAGCTACTCGATGCAGATGATTGGCTCCGAAGCATCACTCACAAGTTGCATTCTGCGAACCTAGCTGAAGGTGACAAGGTCACCTATGCTACCTATCACCTGGAAGGTCCTGCTACTATTTGGTGGCAGAGCCATGAGGCTATGCTACCAGCTGGCCAGATTCCTACCTGGAAGGATTTCACCGAGGCTTTTCGTGAGCACCACATTCCTCAGGCTCTCATTGACCGCAAGAGGGAAGAGTTCTGTAGTTTTACCCAGGGTAAGCTGCCTGTTGATGCTTACAGTAGGGAGTTTGGAAACCTCGCCCGCTATGCTACAGAAGAAGTGTCCGCGGATTTTATGATTCACAAGTTTTATGTAGGATTTTATGACTAACCATGCAATGACCAATTCCTGTTGACTCTCTAAATAGATATAAGTGAAGCATGAGAATTTAATTCTTTCTACAAAAGACCATGCTCTAATAAGTATAAGTGAAGCAAAAGGGCATTCTACAAATAACAGTTTTCCATGTGAAGAGAAACACGCAATCCAAACTTGAAATGATATAAGTGAAGCACATGAAGCATTCTATAAAAGCCATACTCAAAAGATATAAGTGAAGTGCAATGAGCATTCTATAAATCAACCATGTACTATCTCATACCAGCATGGTCCATAAAAGAAAAATGAAAACTAAACACAAAAGACGCTCCAAGATTTACACATATCACATGAACGATACGAATATGAAAACATACCGATACTTGTTGAAGAAAGATGGGATGCCTTCCGGGGCATCCCCAAGCTTAGGCGCTTGAGTCTCCTTGAATATTTACTTGGGGTACCTTGGGCATCCCCAAGATTGAACTCTTGGCTCTCCTCCTTCTCCTCGATCTTTGAACCCTTCATCCAAACAAACCTTAACAGAAAACTCATGAGATCCGTTAGTATAATAATGCAAATCACTACTCTAAGTACTGTTGAAAACCTATTAATATTTTGTTTTTTCATTGTAGCTATTGTATTATAACTTTTCCATGGCTTATACCACTGATAAAAATCGATAGTTTCATTGTAGCTATTGTATTTGAACCTTTCTCTCTCTCTCTCTCTGAACCTCTCCCAACCTCACCTCTCGTGGGTGGCTGGTCCTATTTATAGAGGCCCTGGTCCTCTTCCCAAATATCGAGCGGGAAGGGAGCCAACAATGGCGGGCTAATTTGAAGGGGGACAGCTAGTATCAGCTATCCTGACAAAAGTAGTCTTCGCCTGCACAAAGCTCTGGTGATGACGCCGTCTTGGGCTCCACGGTGACCTCCGTCTCGTAGTCCTCCTGGTCTTGGTCTCGTTGCACCGAAATGGCAACCTTTGCCTGATGCCTCGGTACTCCGCGGCTGCGCTTCCCCCCTTTGCACCAAAGAGGAAGGGAGGACATTGCGCGGGCTGGCACCCGCCTGGCGCCCTTGGTCGTCATGGCTTGCATCACGGGCACCTCGTGAGGTACCCCGCCTTGATCTCTCCGCCTCATCGTGAGCCAGCCTGACGAGGCCATGCCTGAGGAAGCTCTGCGTCGTCCGCCCCGTGAGGCTTGGCCCCTCGCGAGAGTCTTGGGTTTGTGTTGGTGAAGATGGGCCGCGCTGGGCCCCCCTTTGAGCCATGCCGCAGGCAGGCAAGTCTGGGGACCCTCGTTCCCAGAACGCCGACAGTAGCCCCCGGGCCCAAGGCATGCCCGGACTTGGCCGTGCAGGGAGGCGGAAGGGCAAGAGCGAAGCGCTGCGGGCCCTAACAGCCCGCGGCCTTGGGCGCCGCGTGGCGGTTGATTGGACGTGGGCGCCTCCACTTCCCCATGGCGCCTCGGCAACTGCAAGGACTAGACAAGTCCCTGCATGCAAGCTGGGTCATGATTACCTACAATCGTGGGGGTCGGCGGTTGGCCTTCACCGGCCATAAGTATGGAACAGCGCGTGCCCTTCCAGTCCATCCCTCCTTGCTTCTCCTTCTTCCCGATCCTTGCTCCGTCTTGCTGCGATGGCTCCGATCCGCCGGTTCTCGACGGCAGAGAAGGGAAAGGCTCCCCGAGTGGCCCGGATGAGGGGGCCCTTCAGGTGGTGTCGAGGCCTTGGTGCGAGCGGGCGCCGCCGGGGTGCTGCCCCGGGGAAGGTGGCCAGGACCCTGCTGCGACGAGGACTGGGCCCGCCGACCGCTCCCTTGGCGGCTCCTCAAGCGGTGAAGGCGTCGGAGGCTCCAGCGACTCCGGCGAGCTCTTCGCGACTCTGGAGACGAGCGACGACAGCTACGAGCCCCCGACGCCTTATCTCGAGAATCAGGGGGCCACGGTAGCTGGCGCTTCCGGGTGATGACTTATCTCGAGAATCAGGGGGCCGCTCTCTGGTGTGTCGCTGGGTTCGTGCATCGGCAGGCACGAGGTTGCTCGGTGGGGTCCTCGTGTGTCTCCCCCCTCTCGCCATTGCTCCCCTTTCTGCTCTACGTCCTCGGGTCCCGGCCCTCGAGCGAGTCTCAACTGTCGCTGGTATGCCAGGTCACGATGCCGTGGTCAAGGCCAGAGGGTGAGGGCTAGAGAGCCAATAGGAGCCCTGAGTCGCGATGCTCAGGCACCCCCCTTTAACGTGCAAGCGGTTCGCGCGGACGAGAGCGAAGGAGGCACCGCAAGGGCCTCGCCTGACGCAGCTCCTTCAAGAGGTCCTAGAGGTCCATCATAAAAAAAACGAGGGGTTGCCATGCCAATTGACAGTCAGCCGCTGGTTGCTTCCGAGGAGTAGTGAGGCACTGAAGGCTTGACGAGGTGACGCTATGCGGGGCTGCCGCGGCCAGAGCTCAGCCATCCAGGTTTGTTGGCGTTGCAGGGACGGACCCATGCGCAAGCGTCATGCCGTTTGGGAGCAGCTCCGTTAGTTGGCGTCAACTGAGCAGACAACTAGGTAAAACACATTAGCCGCGAAGTAGTGGATTCGTTCAAACAGATGCTGGGAAGGCGGACATCACTGGGTCAGGCCCAAGCGACTTGGGGGGTCATGCAGCCCGAGGGGCGCCCCCAACAAGGTAAGCTAACAACATGGAATAAAAAGGGGATACACGCCGCAGGGACGGACCCATGCGGCCTGGGAATAATGCAGCCCTGGGGGGCGCTCCCAGCTGGAAATAAAACTCAAAAGATGTCACCTGATGATGTTGAGGACGAAGGAGCGTTGGTGTAGCAGGCTCGGTGGGCTGCGGGAGCCGATCCTCACGAGCCCCCAGGCCCAGGGGCCTCGGGAGGCTCCGGAGGCGCTGGCGGCTCCTCGCGGGCCATCTCCATCCCTGCCAGGGCTGCAGAACGCCTGGCCTCTCGTGCCTCCGTGGTGCCCCTCATGAGGTGTTGGTACGTGTCAGCCGCGTTCGGCAAGCTGTAAGGCATGCGAACGTATCTGTGGGGTGCGCCTCCGCAGCGCCCCACTCGCGAGGGCCAGAGGCGCTCCAGAGAGGCGACTCGGTTGAGCCCTGGTATGTCGATGCAGACGCGCAGCCCACCATCCTCGCCTGGATGGGGAGCCACTGCTGGTAGGCGGCGGCCGCCTTTCATGACTCTTGACTCCTGTAGCTCCTGAATGGCCTTGCTGACGAACTCCTGAGGGTCTGGGTCTCCTTGCCTTGCTCCTTGTTGAGGGAGACGTGCTTCGAAACACGCCTCCATGTGGTGCCCAAGCGCCTCCCTCGTGACCCTAGCTAGGTCGGTGGCCCTCCAGGGGAGAGCCCCCGAGCCCTGCGTGAGGAGGGCGCCGGGCGCGCTTTCCTATGCGATGGAAGGGGGTTCCCCCTGGGCAGGAGAGGGCCCAGAGGGGCCTGCCTCCTGAGTGGTCGGGCCAGACGATGTCTTCTTCTTCTTAGGGGCGATCTTGGGAGGCCTCCTGCTTCCGCGATCCGGGTCTTCCAGTGACGCGGCCTGAAACGCTCGTTCCAGGGAACACACAGTGTCCTTCTCTTCACAGGGCACCGTGATGACTCCGCCGCTTCCTGGCATCTTGAGGATGTTGTAGCCGTGGTGAGTTACGGCCATGAACTTGGCCAGCGCTGGGTACCCAAGGATGGCGTTGTACTGCAGGCGGATGTGAGCGATGTCGAAGTCAATGAGCTCGGTGCGGTAGTTGTCATGTGCCTCGAACGTGACAGGGAGGCGAACCTGCCCAATCGGGACCGTGGAGCCGTCGGTGATACCGGAGAAAGGCTTGGTTGGCTGAAGCTGGCTGTAGGGCACTTGGAGGTTGTTGAATGTTTCCACGGACAGGATGTTAAGCCCTGCCCCGCCATCGATGAGGGTCTTGGTGACCACCATGTTTCTGACGATTGGGGACCAAAGCATCGGGAGGACTTCGGCTGTAGCCGCACACCTGAGCTGATCTGCTGAGCTGAACGTGATGGCGCATGCCGACCACCTGAGAGGGCGCGTGGCTTCAAGCTTGGGGAGGACTGCGTTCACTTCGCGGGCGAACTACTTGAAGATGTGGTGAGAGGCTGGGGCTTGTTTCCCGCCCAGGATGCAGGCGATCGCGCGCGGAGGAGCCGCCACCAGGACGAGGGGGCTGGGGGCTTCCAGGAGCCGCGCGCGATCACCTGCATCCTGGGCGGGGCTCAAGCCCCAGCCTCTCAACGCATCTTCAAGCAGTTCGCCCGCGAAGTGAACGCAGTCCTCCCCAGGCTCGAAGCCACGCGCCCTCTCAGGTGGTCGGCGTGCGCCATCACGTTCAGCTCAGCAGATCAGCTCAAGTGTGCGGCTACAGCCGGAGTCCTCCCGATGCTCTGTTCCCCAATCGTCAGCATCATGGTGGTCACCAGGACCCTCATCGATAGCGGGGCAGGGCTCAATGTCCTGTTCGTGGAAACATTCAACAATCTCCAAGTGCCCTACAGCCAGCTTCAGCCAACCAAGCCTTTCTCCGGAATCACTGACGGCACCACGGACCCGATTGGGCAGGTCCGCCTCCCTGTCACCCTCGGGGCACGCGACAACTACCGCACCGAGCTCATCGACTTCGACGTCACTCACATTCGCCTGCCGTACAACGCCATCCTTGGGTACCCAGCGCTGGCCAAGTTCATGGCCGTAACTCACCATGGCTACAACGTCCTCAAGATGCTAGGAAGTGGCGGAGTCATCACGGTGCCCTGTGAAGAGAAGGATGCAGTGTGTTCTCTGGAACGAGCCTTTCAGGCCGCGTCACTAGAAGACCCGGATCGCGGAAGCAGGAGGCTTCCCGAGACCGCCCCCAATAAGAAGAAGACATCGTCCGGCCCGGCCCCTCAGGAGGCAGGCCCCTCTGGGCCCGTGCCTGCCCAGGGGGAACCTCCTTCCATCACATAGGAAAGTGCACCCGGCGCTCTCCTCAGGCAGGGCTCGGGGGCTCTCCCCTGGATTGCCACCGACCTAGCTAGGGTCACGAGGGAGGCGCTTGGGCACCACATGGAGGCGTGCTTCGAAGCACGTTTCCCTCAAGAAGGAGCAAGGCAAGGAGAGTCAGACCCTCAGGAATTTGTCAGCAAGGCCATTCAGGAGCTACAGGAGTCAAAAGTCATGAAAGGCGGCCGCCGCCTACCAGTAGTGGCTCCCCATCCAGGCAAGGATGGTGGGCTGCGCGTCTGCATCGACATACCAGGGCTCAACCGAGTCGCCTCTCTGGAGCGCCTCTAGCCCTCGCGAGTGGGGCGCTGCGGAGGTCCACCCCACAGCTACGTTCGCATGCCGTACGGCTTGCCGAACGCGGCTGCCACGTACCAGCGCCTCATGAGGGGCATCACGGAGGCACGAGAGGCCAGGCGTTCCGCAGTCCTGGCAGGGATGGAGATGGTCTGCGAGGAGCCGCCAGCGCCTCCGGAGCTTCCCGAGGCCCCTGGGCCTGGGGGCTTGTGAGGATCGGCTTCCGCGGCCCACCGAGTCTGCTACACCAACGCTCCTTCGTCCTCAACGTCATCAGGTGACATCCTTCAAGTTTCATTTCCAGCTGGGAGCGCCCCCCAGGGCTGCATTATTCCCAGGCCGCGTGGGTCCGTCCCTGCGGCGTGTATCCCTTTTATTTCATGTTGTTAGCTTACCTTGTTGGGGGCGCCCCTCGGGCTGCATGATCCCCAAGTCGCTCGGGCCAGGCCCAGTGATGTCCACCTTCCCAGCATCTATTTAAATGAATCCACTCCTCCGCGGCTAATGTGCTTGACCTAATTGCCCGCTCAACTGACTCCCGAATAGCACGACGCTTGCGCATGGGTCCGTCCCTGCAACACCGACAAACCTGAATGGCTGAGCTCTGGCCACGGCAGCCCCGCATGGCGCCACCTCTTCAAGCCTTCAATGCCTCATTACCCCTTGGAAGCAACCAATGACTGACTGTCAATTGTCATGGCAACCCCCTCATTTTTTCTATGATGGACCTACAGGATCTCCTGAAGGAGCTGCGTCAGGCGAGGCCCTTGCGGTGTCTCCTTCACTCTCGTCCGCGCGAACCGCTTGCACGTTAAAGGGGGGGCACCTGAGCATCGCGACTCAGGTCTCCTACTAGCTCTCCAGCCCTCACCCTCTGTCCTTATCCACGGCATCGCGACCTGGCATACCAGCGACGGCTGAGACTCGCTCGAGGGCCGGGACCCGAGGACGTAGATCAGAAAGGGGAGCAATGGCGAGAGGGGAGGGACACGCGAGGACCTCTCCAAGCAACCTCATGCCTGCCGATGCACGGACCAGGCGACACACCAGAGAGCGGCCCCTGATTCTCGAGATAAGTCACCACCCGGAAGCGCCAGCTACCGTGGCATCATCCCCGCACCTAATGCAATCCCGTGTTAGCGACGCCACTCTCCTTTCTCACCGAACGACGGCTGCTTGAGCGCCAAAGGGGACCTCCTGAGCATCGCGATTCAGGGGCTCTTACCGGACTCCGGGTCGCTCACCTCCTGGCCTTGACCACGGCATCGCGACTTGGCATACCAGCGACGGCTGAAGCCGCCTTGGGACTGGGACCTGTCGGCACAGAGCACTAAGCCCTCGCGAGGTTCGAAAGGGAGGACTTAGCTAAAATGGAATGAGCAACTCGCACAATTCTACGACAAGGGTTATATCAAAAAAACAGGATCACAGGCACCTTACAAACCCCCACGGGACGCGTCTTTGATTCCTCGCAGGGAACAGATCCTAAAGGGACACTAACTACGCGCGCCCCTGCAAGAGACGCCATCATCAACAGTGGGCTGACAAGCACCGGCGCCAACCCCATCCAGATCAGAGTCGGCGGCGGCCTGACGAGCCCGCCCTGCTCCAGGAGCGGCGCCGGCTCGGGGGCTCGTAGCTGTCGTCGCTCGTCTCCGGAGTAACGAAGAGCTCGCCGGAGTCGCTGGAACCTCCGACGCCTCCACCGCCTGAGGAGCCTCCAAGGGAGCGGTTGGCGGGCCCAGTCCTCGCCGCAGCAGGGACCTGGCCACCTCTCCCGGGGCAGCACTCTAGCCGGCGCCCGCTCACATCGAAGACCTTGAAGAACATGAACGAAGCACCGTCGTACTCCAAGTGGATCGCGAGGGTGCCTCTTGTCCTGCAAACCCGGGTGATCTTGCTCCAGCCTCGAGTCATGAAGACCTCGCCCGGGGCAACGACCGCAACCTCTGCCTCAGTCGCGAGGGTGCTGCAGCCGGCGTGCTGCAGCCAAAGCTCCAGGGGTTCTCCCTGTGGGATGATGGAGGCAAAGAAGGGAGGAAGGCGAACCCAAGACTGAGGAGGCTTGGCGACGTGGAGCATGAACTCTCAGGAGGAGCCCTCGGTGTGGACCCCAGGGGGGATGACCCACACCTTCGTGACTCGTCGGCGCCGACGGCGGCGCCGCCCATGGCGATCAGCATCAGCTCCTTCAGGGCCCTCGATGTGGGCGTACAAGGGAAGCGGGAACCCTGGCGGTGCCCGCTCGCACCAAGGCCTCGACGCCACCTGATGGGCCCCCTCGTCCGGGCCATGGAGGACGAGCCGTTTCTTCAGCGGGAGCGGGTCTGGTTCCTCTCGGGGAGCCTTCCCCTTCTCCACCGTCGAGAACCGGCGGATCGGAGCCATCGCAGCAAGACGGAGCAAGGACCGGGAAGAAGGAGAAGCAAGGATGGATGGACTGGAAGGGCGCGCGCTGTTCCGTACTTATGGTCGGCGAAGGCCAACCGCCGACCTCCACGATCGCAGGTAATCATGACCCACTTTGCATGCAGGGACTTGTCCAGTCTGTGCAGTTGCCGAGGCGCCATGGGGAAGTGCAGGCGCCCACGTCCAATCAACCGCCACGCGGCGTCCAAGGCCGCAGGCTGTTAGGGCCCGCGGCGCTTCGCTCTAGCCCTTCCACCTCCCTGCACGGCCAAGTCCGGGCACACCTTGGGCCCGGGGGCTACAGTCGGTGTTCTGGGAACGGGGGTCCCCAGACTTGCCTACCTGCGGCCTGCGAGGTGGCTCAAAGGGGGGCCCAGCACGGCCCATCTTCACCAACATAAACCCAAGACCCTCGCGAGGGGCCAAGCCTCGCGGGGCGGACGACGCGGAGCTTCCTCAGGCACGGCCTCATCAGGCTGGCTCGTGAGTAGGCAGAGAGATCAAGGCGGGGTACCTCACAAGGTGCCCGTGACGCAAGCCATGACGACCAAGGGCGCCAGGCGGGTGCCAGCCCGCGCAGTGTCCTCCTTTTTCTCTTTGGTGCAAAGGGGGAAAGCACAGCCACGGAGTACTGAGGCATCAGGCAAAGGTTGCCATTTCGGTGCAACAAGACCAAGACCAGGAGGACTGCAAGACGGAGGTCATCGTGGAGCCCAAGACGGCGTCACCACCAGAGCTTTGTGGAGGAGAAGACTACTTTTGTCAGTATAGCTGGTACTAGCTATCCCCGTTTCAAATGAGCCCGCCATTGTTGGCTCCCTTCCCGCTCGATATTTGGGAAGAGGACTAGGGCCTCTATAAATAGGACCAGCCACCTACGAGCGGTGAGGTTGGGAGAGGTTCAGAGAGAGATAGAGGGAGAGAGACGGGTGACCAAACTCCTCCCAGCAGTTCATCCCCCCAGCCAAGAACAGACCCTTGCGAGGCTGTTCTCCCTTGCATTGTTCATCATCATCAGCCCAAGAGGCAATCCACCACACCACACACTGGAGTAGGGTATTACACCACAACGGTGGCCCGAACCAGTATAAACCCTGTGTCTCTCGTGTTATTCTTTCCATAGCTCAGATCTTAGTGAGGCGGAGGGGTGCAAGCAGGTAGGGGGCGAAATCTCCGCACGCACCCCAGTGTTCGAACCTCAAGGGTCTGCTAGAACCCGAAATCCGACAGCCCCTAATCCCTCCAAAGGAGAGCGGGTGTGCCTCGTCCCTTATTTAATAAGGGGGCTCAGATTTCCAATCCATCCATTTCTCCGGGGGCTCCTGGAGTTCTATGGCCTCCAGCTACACAATCTCACGCCTGCCTCCGTATTGCATATCGCGGGCTTCGTAGCCCTCTGCGAGCTGTTTTTGGGTATCGAGGCTCATTTCGGGCTATGGAAAAGGCTATTCTTCCTTGTGCCCCGCTCTAAGAAGGGGTCAATATATCAAGTGGGCGGGGCCGAAGTGTGGCCCATCGCCGGTTCCGGATATCTGTCTGGAACCCCAAAGAAGGCGTCCGAAGATTGGCCCTCGGAATGGTTTTATATAGAAGACGTCCCGCTGCCGGATCCTGTCCGGATCGGCCTCCCTGAATTCGACAGTGCTCCCTTGAAGAAGCGCCTAAGCTGGCGTCCACGGAGCCCTCAGAGGGAAAGTGATAGGGACATCATTTACCTGATGGGCCGAATAAGATTGTTAGCCCATTCTGGACTAACCATGATCGGGGTTATGGATGAATGCATTATGCGGGGGGTGCAACCGCTTCAGTATAGAAGCCACCCCATGTGGGACTTCAAAGGGGAGGACGACGCCACCCGCTACGGCCATAAGGGGCCGGATTCAGCTGCCGCTCTACTAAAGATCCTGTCCACTTTGTATAAGGGAGAAGAGGATGAATTTCTTCGCGTCAACCCACAGGGTGGATTCTCTATGCACAATACCCCAAGCTGGGTAAGCGGTCGTATTTACTTGCCCACCCGTTTTGTATTCCCATTGTTAAATATTCAGTCTAACGACTTCAACGCAGGAACTGCGCCGGGATGTTAAGGAAATAAGCAGCCCTCCTCCACAACCCGAGGACCTAGGACGGTCCCTCGACCCGGCCTCTCAAGAGGATCCGGACATATCTATGGAGCTGATTGATGGAGTGTTCCATCAATTGAGCAAGGACAACGCCTTGGTGGCCATTATGGCCGATTACCCAGGGCTAATCCCGGCCTCCCAGGTAACTGAGATTGAAGTCCCAGTACCCCGAATAGGTGTCCGCCCTCTCGTTTTTTCAGTTTCCTAATTACAACCGAACTTTGCAGGGGAGGTTTTTAAGGCGGAAGGCCGAACCTGCGGCGACAAGCCAACGAGGGGCTGCAGGGCCCCGTGGGCAGAAAAGAAGTGCAGTCCGGACCGAGGCGTTAGCGCAAAGGTATGGCGTGCCCCCTTATCCCAGGTGTTATACCTTCGAGGCACATTGACACTCGTGCTCTCTTCAGGAAAAATAGACCTCGCCGGACTATATCCGGAGAGGCTTCCAATCGCGCCTCCACCAGCCAGGCTCCAAAGCCTGGTCCGGAGGCGGAGGTGAATGCAAGGCGCGCGCCAGGCGCTGCTCCGACGGAGGATGTGGACGGGTTGTCTGCCACCAACTCCGAGGTGGAGAGTGCCATGAACCACATGCGTCGCCGGACAATCCTTCGCGACGCTTGTTTCTCCCAAGGGGCATTAGATGCCTTCAATTCGGGAGATGCGTACCTCCGTGCCGCTCAAAATGGTCTAGCTAGAGCCACGGAGCAATATGTAAAAGACATATGGGTAAAAAAATTTGGTAATTATATATATACCAGTAGCCCCCGAGACTTGAAACTGTTTGAATAACTGATTTAAGGATCATTTGTTATGCAGGTTCTTACAGAAAAGAATTCCCTACTGTCCAAGGAGCTGGAAGAGTGCAAAGCCCAACTTGAGGCTGCACTAGCCGCGGCAGGGGAGCCCAAGGAGACCCCCTCTGGTAATATACACTTCGAAAGATGAGTATTTTGCGAAGCACGGCATGGGTGCGAATCTGACAAATGAAATTGCAAATGGCGCCGGATTGAACCCGGAAAGGCCACACCTCCTACGCCAGTTAAAGGCTGGTGAGAAGGTGCTGACAAAGGTGAGGCGGGAGAAGAACGATCTCCAAGATGCCAACACCAAGCTGGGCGTCGAGCTGAAAGATGTTCGTGCCCAGCTGTCAGACTCCGTTAAGGAGAATCAGCGGCTTCGGCGCGGCATATTTAGTAAGTGCTTGAACAAACCTTTGAAAGAAAGTTCGGCGGGGAAGTCGACTAATAGAGCTATGTCTGTAGGTGTGCTAATAGGTCGTCCTGCAGAGGAGATGCCCAGTTCTACGGGTGACCTTCTTCCCGAGCTCTCACAACTGCTCGATCGAGTTCGGCAGGCGATGCAAGGCTTCGCCCAGGCCCTGTGGCCATCCGTCTCCATGCCCGAAGGTCTTGGAGAGATTGCGGAGAAGCTAAAGGGAGCACGGCGGCGCTTACGATTGTGGAAGATATCGGCCTACCATCAAGGCGCTAGGGAGGCCTGGGCCATGGTGAAGACGCGGTACGCAAAGGCTGACCCCAACCACATGGCCGAGGTCGGTCCTGTAGGGCCCGACGGGAAGGAGATCCCTGTAAGCTTAGTATACGACCAAGTAGAGTTGGCCGCAATGTATTCCTAGCAGGACTGTAAATTAGACAGCCTGTTAGATGGTATTGAAGAGGAATACAATCTGTCAAAATGACTATGTAATTTAATTGACATTTATAATGCCTTCTAGCCGGATTGTAGATCATTTGTCATGGCCAACCTTTTCGCTTCAGCCTCGGGACCTGACGGTCCGAAGTGTGTCCGAATTCCCATGCAGTTATATAGGAACCGGGGAATGCATGGATACCAGGTGTAGGGGTCATTAGTGCGTGAACAGACAAGTGCCCGACTAGTTATGTTATATTACATGGTTAGTAAGAAACATCTTCCAGGGAGAATAGTTCCGTTAGGGGTTCCATTCCCTGGGAGGCATGCCCTAAGGTGCATGTCCATGCTGCGAAAAGAAACGCAGGAAAAACATCTGGGGGCGTATAGATAAATAAAATAAAAAAAGATCATCTTTAGTTCACCGACCGAATATTCCCTTAAGAGCGCTAGCTTTCGGCTTCACCCAGTCTCAGGTACACGTCCGGCTGAGCCGGCAGTAACAATCGCAGAGGTGCTCCCTTTACCACCATGCCGAACAATCGGGAACGTAGGGGTAAGCACAGGAGCCAGGCAACCCAGCTTGGCCAAAACTTAAGTCATATCGATGCATATAATGGTGAATAAAAGGTACATGTGGAAGTGTGACACATGTGTTGGGCATGAAGCCCGTATGAATAAGCTTCTGTTTAAAGAAGCCCCCATGTTTAATGAGCGCGGATAGCGCATCACTGTGTAAGCCTTTAAAGTCTATAAGAGAGAGAGAGAGAAGAAGAGAAATGTAAGATAGAAAAAATATAAAAAATGGACAGAGGAAGGAGAAGAACACAGAGTCCAGTGCTAGTTGTAGAATCTTCGGAGACGGGCTGCGTTCCATGGGTTCGGCTCGAGTCGGTTATCCGATGCATCCCGCAGGTGGTATGCTCCACCAGTCAGGACTTGGTCAATTATGATGGGACCTTCCCACTTGGGCTTGAGTTTGTCCTTTTTCTTGTCCGGTAGTCATAGAACTAATTCGCCAACGTTGTAATTTTTGGCCCGTACTTCTCTGCTTTGGTATCTTCGAGCCTGTTGTTGATAGAATGCGGAACGGGCTTTTGCCACGTCACGCTTTTGCCACGTCACGCTCAGCTTCTCTTTCTTCATACATGCACACTCGAGGTGAGTCATGAATTATGTCGCAAGGCAAAAATGCCTCTACGCCGTACACCATAAAGAATGGTGTGTATCCGGTGGTGCGATTCGGCGTGGTCCGCAGCCCCCAGAGTATGGAGTCGAGCTCCTCTACCCAGTGCGTGTTAGATTCCTTGAGGGACCGCACTAATCTGGGTTTGATGCCACTCATGATAAGACCATTTGCACGTTCGACCGGGCCGTTAGTTTGTGGGTGATAGACGGAAGCATAATCGAGCTTGATGCCCATTTTTTTGCATCAGAGTTTTACCTCGTCGGCCGTGAAGTTCGTGCCGTTGTCAGTGATGATGCTGTGGCGGACGCCGTAACGGTGTACAACCCCGGATATAAAGTCTATCACCGGTCCGGATGCAGCCATCTTAATAGGCTTGGCTTCTATCCATTTGGTGAACTTATCCACCATGACTAGTAAGTATTTTTGCTTGTGGGTTCCGCCTTTAAGGGGTCCAACCATGTCAAGCCCCCAGATCGCGAAGGGCCAAGTAATGGGGATAGTTTGGAGGGCGGTGGGTGGCATATGGCTTTGTTTGCAAAGAGCTGGCAACCGGTGCATCGTTGGACTATGTCCTGAGCGTCTGCCCGGGCTGTCGGCCAATAAAAGCTTGTACGGAAGGCCTTGCTTACAAGGGACCGAGCTGCAGCGTGATGACCGCCGAGTCTGGCATGAATTTCAGCCAGGAGGTTCCGCCCCTCCTCTTCGGAGATGCACCTTTGAAGGACTCCGGTAGTGCTTTTCTTATAAAGCTCTCCCTCGTGGACTCTGTAGGCTTTGGATCGCCGCACTATGCAGCGTGCCTCATTTTGGTCCTTAGGGAGTTCCTTCCTAGTAAGGTAGGCGAGGAATGGTTCTGTCCACGTGGCGATGACGGCCATTATTACATGGGCTGAAGGTGTTATTTCATTGGCAGAGCCTTCGATTGTGTCAGGATGTTCAGTGTCGGGCAGTGCGGTTGGGTCCGGGCTGTTATTGTTCGGCTCCCCTTCCCATACTACGGATGGCTTGAACAGCCTTTCCAAGAAGATTTTGGGGGGGACTACATCGCGTTTTGCGCCGATGCGTGCCAGGACATTTGCCGCCTGATTATTTTCCCGGGCTATATGGTGAACTTCAAGCCCCTCGAACCGAGCTGACATTTTTAGGACGGCATTGCGGTAAGCTGCCATTTTTGGATCCTTGGCATCGAAGTCTCCATTTATTTGGGATTTTGTGAGGTTCGAGTCCCCGCGCACCTCTAGGCGTTGAATGCGCATGGATACTGCCATCCGGAGACCATGTAAGAGGGCCTCATATTCGGCTGCATTGTTGGAGTCCGTGTACATAATCTGGAGTATGTATTGAACTGTGTCTCCTGTGGGGGACGTCAAAACGACGCCGGCCCCCAGTCCGGCCAACATCTTGGAGCCGTCAAAATGCATGATCCAATTTGAATATGTGACGTACTCTTTAGGGAGTTCGGCCTCCGTCCATTCTGCGACGAAGTCGGCCAAGACATGCGACTTGATGGCTCGCCGTGGCTTATAATTTATGTCGAACGGGAGGAGCTCAATGGCCCATTTTGCAATCCGGCCTGTTGCGTCATGGTTGTTTATAATATTGTTAAGTGGTACTTCCGAGGCTACTATTATTGAACACTCTTGAAAGTAGTGTCGTAGCTTCCGGGATGCCATGAATACCGCATACGCAATCTTTTGATAATGCGGGTACCGTGATTTGCAGGGAGTGAGGACAGTGGACACATAATAGACCGGCTTTTGAAGTTGGAATTTGTGTCCGTCCACTTCTCATTCGACGACGAGCACTGCGCTTACAACCTGATGTGTTGCTGCAATGTATAATAGCATTGGTTCCCTAATGTTTGGCGCGGCCAGGACTGGGTTTGTTGCCAGTATGGCTTTTATTTCGTCGACTCCGGTCGTGGCTGCATCCGTCCATTTGAAGTGTTCAGTGCGCCGAAGGAGGCGGTAAAGGGGTAGGGCCTTTTCTCCCAAGCGGGAGATAAGGCGGCTTAGAGCCGCAACGCATCCGGTTAACTTTTGTATTTGTTTGAGGTCCTTTGGGATATCCAGTTGCGACAGAGCTCGGATCTTGGCTGGATGTGCTTCAATTCCTCTACCGGATACAATGAAGCCCAAGAGCTTTTCAGATGGAACGCCGAAAACACATTTTCCTGGGTTGAGCTTGATGTCATATGTTCAGAGGTTATCAAATGTGAGCCTCAAGTCGTCTACTAGAGATTAACATGTCTTGTTTTGACGACCACATGATCTACATATGCCTCCACTGTTTTGCCGATCTGGCTTGCCAGACATGTCTGAATCATGCGCTGATATGTTGCGCCGGCGTTTTTGAGCCCGAAGGGCATCATGTTGAAGCAGAATGGGCCGTATGGTGTGATAAATGCCGTTGTGGCTTGGTATGGTTTTGCCATCTTGATTTGATGGTAGCCGGAATATGCATCGAGGAAACACAACAAATCGTGTCCTGCGGTAGTGTCGATAATTTGATCGGTGCGGGGGAGGGGGAAGGGATCCTTTGGGCAAGCCTTGTTAAGGTCTTTAAAATCAACACACAGGTGCCAGGATTAGTCCTTCTTTGGTACCATCACCAGGTTTGCTAGCCAGTCCAGATGTTTTATATCTCTGATGAATCCAGCCTCCAATAGCTTTGCTAGCTCCTCTCCCGTGGCCTGTCTCTTAGGTTTGGGAAAATGCCAAAGAGCCTGTTTGACAGGTTTGAATCCTGTTTGGATATTTAAGCTGTGCTTGGCCAGCCTGCGTGGGATTCCTGGCATGTCTGAAGGGTGCCAGGAGAAAATGTCCCAGTTCTCTTGTAGGAACTCTCGCAGTGCGGCGTCTACATCAGGGTTTAACTATGCCCCGATGGAAGCTGTTTTATTGGGGTCCGTTGGATGGACTTGGAATTTGACTATTTCGTCCACCGGTTTAAAGGAGGTGGACTTGGATCTTTTGTCAAGTACCACATCGTCCCTATTCACTGTAGAGCGCAGCGCAGTCAGTTCCTCAGCCGCTAGGCTTCGGATAGTGCCTCGAGGGCTAGTGCGGCTGTCTTGTTTCCGGCGCAGAGTGCTATGTCCAAATCACTAGCGAGAGTGATGATCCCGTTAGGCCCGGGCATCTTGAGCTTCATGTACCCGTAATGGGGTATTGCTTGGAAGATTGTAAATGCTTCCCGCCCTAGCAGAGCATGATAACCGCTGCTGAACAGAGCCACATGGAACATGACCTCTTCGTACCTGTAATTATCCGGCGTGCCGAACACAACATCTAGTGTGATTTTTTCCTGTACAGCGCGCTTTCCGGCTGGGGATTATTCCTCTAAAGGTTGTGCTGCTTCGCTCAATGCGGTTCCAGTCTATTTCCATTTTTTGAAGGGTTTCCTCATAAATGAGGTTCAATCCACTGCCGCCGTCCATGAGTACCTTGGTAAGACGAAAGCCATCCACTATTGGACTGAGGACCAATGCGGCTGGTGCTCGGGCTGTTCGGAATTTAGGTTGATCACTGGCGTTAAAGGTAATAGCCGTGTCACTCCATGGGTTTATTGTTGCTACTTGGTAGACTTCGGCAAGGCTGCGGAGTGTCCTTTTTCGCATATTATTTGATGCAAAAGTCTTTAAGACTGTTAATACCGTATTGGTGTCTCTGGGGTGGCTTTCTGTGGCCTCCGGAATTAGGAGATTTTCGCCAATTTTGGCCACCTGCCGGAGTATCCAACATGCTCTGAGGCTGTGAGTTGGTGTGGCGTCCTCTGTACTATGAATTTTACAGGGTCCATTGAGCCATCCTTCTAGTACGGTTCCATGCCCTGTAGAGGGTTTTTGCTTTTTAGTGCTTGACCCGGGTGTTTGGTGATGATGCACCCTTTTATTTTGGACTGGGTTTGTATTCAGGGGCGGATTGTCCCAAAATTTGATTTCGGTTTTCCAGGCGCTTTCCATCGCACAGTAATTTCGTACAATGGACGCCAAGTCAGCGAAGTGTGTAATATCACGGCGACTTATGGCGTTGAGTATTCCCTTGTCCGTGCAATTATTGCAGAAGAGTGAGATTGCGTCTTCCTCGCGGCAGCCCCTTAGCCTGTTCTTAACCAGGAGGAATCTGGCCTAGTAATGATGTACTGTTTCATCGGGCTCTTGCCTGATTTTGGACAGATCGCTTATGTTGGGGTGGGTGGGTGGAATTAAATCCGAGGCCTCACCCCATCTGAGGCTCAGAGGCCGAGGAATTTCCGAACTCGAAAATTTGGATTCCTGGATGTTGTCCAATGAATCCAGCCCGTCGCCTGACTCTAAGTTCAGGTCTTGAGTGATATCCTCCCCTCCGCGGGTATCCGGCTTGGAGGGATCGGGAATCCGGACATAGCGAGTCCTTAAGATAGATGAAGGGTCGCCACACTGTCCCTCTACCACGGCAACATGATGGGTGACTTGGGGAGAGTTAATCTCTCTTAGATCGGGTTTAGGCCCAATCTGGTCGTAATCCGTAGCGACTCCCAAGGCGGCGAAGCGATCGGAGCTCATTTATGGAGGAGAGCTCCATTAGATCTAATTGCTCGGCGAGTTCCGAGCTGACATGAAGATTGTTTTTGATGGCTCGAGAGGTCATCGTCGGCGCAGAAGCCGAATAGGCGGTCATAAGAAAACCACCTAGCCGGAGGGTTTGGCCGACATCCAAAGCTCCCTTAGCAACGGTGTCGTCTTTAAAGACGGGGCGAGGCATCCTTCCTGATGGCGACGACACAGAGGAACTGTCAATGAAAGCACCAATGTCGGTGTCAAAACCGGCGGATCTTGGGTAGGGGGTCCCGAACTATGCGTCTAGGCCGGATGGTAACAGGAGGCAAGGGACACGAAGTTTTACCCAGGTTCGGGGCCTCTCGATGGAGGTAAAACCCTACGTCCTGCTTGATTAATATTGATGATATGGGTAGTACAAGAGTAGATCTACCACGAGATCGAAGAGGCTAAACCCTAGAAGCTAGTCTATGGTATGATTGTTGTTGTGTATGTCGTCCTACGGACTAAAACCCTCCTGTTCATATAGACACTGGAGAGGGTTAGGGTTACACAAAGTCAGTTACAATGGTAGGAGATCTGCATATCAGTATCGCCAAGCTTGCCTTCCATGCCAAGGAAAGTCCCTTCCGAACATGGGACGAATTCTTCAATCTTGTATCTTCATAGTCCAGGAGTCTGGCTGAAGGTATAGTCTGGCTATCCGGACACACCCTAATCCAGGACTCCCTCAGCTTGCGTCACGGGCTCCTCGTGAGGTACACCTGCCTTGATCTCTCCGCCTCCTCGTGAGCCTGCCTGATGTGGCTGCCTCTGAGGAAGCTTCCTGTCGTCCGCCCCACGAGGCTTGGCTGAGAGGGTCTTGAGCTTGAGCTGATGAAGATGGGCCGCACTGGCCCCCACTTGAGCCACGCCGCAGGCCGCAGGAAGGCAAGTCTGGGGACCCCCGTTCCCAGAACGCCGACAGTAGCCCCCGGGGCCAAGGCGCGCCCGAGCTTGGCCTAGCAGGGAAGCGAAGAGGCAAGCGCGAAGCGCCGCGGGCCCCAATAGCCTGCGGCCTTGGGCGTCGCGTGGTGATTGATTGGACGTGGGCGCTTCCCCATGACGCCTCGGCGACCGCACGACTTGACAAATCCCTGCATGCAGAGAAACCGGTCATGATTACCTGCGATCGTGGTGCTCGGTGGTTCGCCTCCTCCAGCCATAAGTACGGGGCCACGTGAGCCCCTTCAGTCCATCCCTTCCTGCTACTCCTTTCCTTCTCCTTCCCCGCTCTTGATTCTCCTTATGCCAATGGCACCAATCCGCCGGTTTTCTGCAGAAGAGAAGGGAAAGGCCCCCCGAGAGGGTCATGACACACTTACGCCGAAGAAGCGGCTGGTCCTCTGCCATCGAGATGAGGGTGCTCAGCAGGAGGCACCAAGGCCCTGGTATGAGCAGCCGCCGCCTGGGTTTCCACTACCCTTGTACGCCCGCGTCGTGGGTCCTGGGGGAGAAGGCGTCGAGCAACACCGGCGGTGCCGCCGTCGACACCGGCAAGTCACGGTGGTGTGCGTCGTTCCTCCTGGAGTCCACGCCGAGCGCTCCTCTCGCGAGCTCGTGCTCCACGCCGCCATGCCTCCAAGCTCTTGGATTCACCTTCCTCCTTCCTTTGCCTTCGAGATGCCGCCGAGCGGGGCTCTGGAGCTTTGGCTGCAGCACGCTGACTGCAGTACCCTTGTGACCGGAGCAGAGGTCGCGGTCGTTGCTCCGCGCAAGGTCTTCATGACCCGGAGCTGGTGCACAATCGTCCGGGTCTGCTGAATGGTAGGTGCCCTTGTAATTCATCTTGAATACGACGGCGCCTCCCTGATGTTCTTCAAGGTCTTCGATGCTGAAGGGCCCCAGCTGGAGTGCTGCCCCAGGGAGAGCGGCAGGGGCAACAAACTGGCGAGGACTTGGCCCACCCATCGGTCCTCCAGCAGCTCCTCAGGCAGCAACGGAGGAGCTGGGGAATCGAGCGGCTCCCCCGAGCTCCTCATGACTCCGGAGACGAGCGACGACAGCTACAAGCCCCCGAGCTCGCGCCGTGCTCAGAGCGGGGCAGCTGCGTCCAGCCACCGACGCCACTGATCTGGATGGGGTTGGCGCCGGCGTTGGGAAGCCCACTGTTGATGAGGGCGTCCCTTGCGGAGGTGCGGGCGATTAGCGTTCCTTAGGATTAGTACTTTTGTTCCCTGCAAGGAATCGAAGCAACACCCCGTGGGGGTATGTAAGGCGCCTGCCATGTCTTTTGCAGGCATTATGTCTTAATATGAATCAATGTGAGGTTCTTGTCCTGTCTCGGCTCAGCTCCCCCTTTCTATCCTCACAAGGACTTGGCGCTCTATGCTGACAGGTCCCAGTCCCCAGACAGGCTTCAGCCGTCGCTGGTATGCCAGGTCGCGATGCCGTGGTGAAGGCCAGGAGGTGAGCGGCCCGAGGTCCGGTAAGAGCCCCCGAGTCGCGATGCTCGGGAGGTCCCCTTTAGCGCTCAAGCAGCCCTCGCTGGGCAAGAAAGGAAGGCAACGTTGCCATGATAGAGCTGCACTGGGCGAGGGTTTGGCGCTGCGTTGGTCCAACTCCTGTAAGGGCGTGACTTATCTCTTGAGTCGGGTGTAGTTCCTCGACGAAGCGCCCAGCCCGAGCGGTGGCAGCTGAAGCGCTGCTGGATTAGGTCCTCGCGAGCTTCTTCCCACTCCCCCACACTTTCCTTAATGCTCTACGTCCTCAGGTCCCGGCCCTCGAGCGAGCTCAGCCGCCGCTGGTATGACAGGTCGCGATGCCGTGGGTCAAGGCCAAGGGGTGAGGGCTGGAGAGCTAGTAGGAGCCCATGAGTCACGATGCTCAGGCGCCCCCCTTTTAACATGCAAGCGCTCCGTGCCGGAGAGAGGGAGGGACAGCTCGCGACGTCCCCAGTGCTGCTCCTGGAGTAGGTCCTGCACACCAATCATGAAGAGAAACAAGACCTGTCATTACGGTTGCCAGCCAACCCTTGGTCTCTCCGGGGAAGTGATTGGGGCATTGAGGGCCTGGTGAGGTGGCGCCTTGCGGGGCTGCCACGGCTAGAACTCGACCACTCAGGTTTATCTACGTTGTAGGGACGGACCCGTGCGCAAATGCCGTGCCAGAGCGAGCGGCTCCATAGGTAGGCGTCAATCGAGCAGGCGATTAGGTCGGGTATGTTAAGCACGCAGGAGAAAATCCATTTTAAATAGACGCGAGAAAAGCAAACGCCGCGGGGCCAGGCCCGAGTAGCTCGGGGATGATGCAGTCCGAGGGGCGCCCCCAACAAGGTAAGTAAAGAGCATAAGAAAAACCGATACATGCCGCAGGGACGGACCCATGCGACCTGGGAATGATGCGGCCCTGTGGGCGCTCCCAACTAAAAACGGAACTTAGAAAGATGTCACCTGGTGCCGTTGAAGATGGACTGATGTTGAATAAGCAGGCGATGCGCGATGAGGACGTCGATCCTCATGAGCCCCCAGGCCCAGGAGCCTCAAGAGGCTCCGGGGGCGCAGGTGGGTCTCCGAGGGCCATCTCCATCTCCGCCAGGACCGCACAATGCCTGACCTCCTGGGCCTCCAGAATGCTCCTCAGCAGGTGCTGATGAGCGGCGACCGCGTTCGGCAGGTCGAAAGGCATGCGAACGTAGCTGTGGGGTGGACCCTCGCAACGCCCCACGCGTGAAGGCCAGAGGCTCTCCTAAGACGCGGCTCGGTTGAGCCCTGGCACGTCGATGCAGACGCGTAGCCAACCATCCTCGCCTAGATGTGGGGCTACGGCAGGCAAGCGGCGGCTGCCACGCATGACTCTCGACTCCTGTAGCTCCTGGGTGTTCCTTGCGATGAACTCCTGTGGGTTTGGTCTTCCTTGCCTTGTACCTTCCAGAGGGAAACGTGCCTGGAAGCACCCCTCCACGTGGTGCCCGAGCGCCTCCCTCGCGACCTTGGCAAAGTCGGTGGCTCTCCAAGAAAGAGCCCCTGAGTCCTGCCTGAGGAGGGCGCTGGGCGCACCTTCCTATGCGAGAGAGGGTGGCGCTCCCTGATTGGGTGCAGATCCTGACACAACACCTCCGGAGGTGACTGCCTCCTTATGGCTTGGGCCAGGCGAAACCTTCTTCTTCTTAAGAGTCGCCTCTGGAAGTCTTCCGTTCCTGTGGTCTGGGTCTCCAATTGCTGCGGCTTGGAACGCGCGCTCAAGTGAACACACTGCGTCCCTTTCTTCACACGGTACGGTGATGACTCCACCGCTTCCTGGCATCTTGAGGACATTGTATCCATGGTGAGTCACTGCCATGAACTTGGCCAGGGCTGGGTACCCGAGGATGGTGTTGTATGGCAGACGGATGTGGGCGACGTCGAAGTCGATGAGCTTGGTGCGGTAGTTGTTGCGCTGCCCGAAGGTGACTGGAAGGCGAACCTGCCCTATTGGAACAGTGGAACCGTCAGTGACTCCTGAGAAGGGCTTGGTCGGCTGAAGCTGATCGTACGGCACTTGGAGATTGTCGAACGTCTCGACGGACAGGACGTTGAGTCCTGCCCCGCCGTCAATGAGGGTCCTGGTGACCTGCACGTTGCTGATGACTGGGGAGCAAAGCATCGGGAGGACTCCGGCCGTTGCCGCACACTTGAGCTGATCTGCTGAGCTGAACGTGATAGCGCACGCAGACCACCTGAGAGGGCGCATGGCCTCAAGCTTGGGGAGGACTGCATTCACCTCGCGAGCAAACTGCTTGAACATGCGCTGTGAGGCTGGGGCCTGCTCTCCTCCCAAGATGCAAGCGATTGCGCGCGGCTCCTGGAAGCCCCCAGCCTCCTCGTCTTGATGCTGGCCTTCGTTCCTCCTTGGTGGCGGCGCCAAAGGAGGAAGGCCTGCATTGCCGTGCGGGCGATCCTCACGAGGCTGATCTCTCCAGCCTCCCTTGTGAGGCTGGTCCTGCCAGCGATACTTGCGAGGTCGGTCACACCACCCTTCCTCAGCCCTGGCGCACTTGGTCACCAAGTGGAACAGCTCCAGGGATGTGCATAGGTCTTCATGGATTGCTAGCTCCTCCTTCATCTTGATGTTGCGTACGCCATCAGAGAAGGCCGAGATGATGGCTTCTTTAGTCACCTTGAGGATCTTGAGGCGAGCATTGTTGAAGCGCTGGATGTATTTCTGCAGGGTTTCCCCTTGCTGCTGCTTGATGCAGCGTAGATCACTCACGGCCGGGGGCCGGTCGCGAGTGCCCTGGAAGTTGGCGATGAAGCAAGTGCGCATCTCGTCCCAAGAGGAGATCGTGCCAGGAGCCAGGTTCAGGAGCCATGTGCGGGCCCCGTCCTTGGGGGCCATGGGAAACCAGTTCACCATGACCCTTTCGTCTCCGTTGGCGGCTTCGATGCATAGCTCGTAGAGCTGTAGGAACTCTGCGGGGTCCGCTGTGCCATCGTAGCGAGGGGGCAGGTCAGGACATGCGACGCCGCGTAGCTCGGGGATGAGGGTGCGGCAGCCTGACGTGGCCACCGGTGCCTTTTGCTGGTGCTGGGCTTGTTCCTGGGGATTACCGCGCGCCGCCGCTTGGAGCAGCGCAGGGTCTTGGCGTGGAGGTGCAGGGACGCAATCTTGGCGCGTCGGCGCTGGGAGCGCGCGAGCACGTTCTTGGGGACAATGGATCTCTTGGCAGCTCCTTTCTTGCTGCGCAGGCGCCAGACGCGAAGGGTCTCGCCCTGGGGTTGCGCGCCTTGGAGCCAGGGCGCCTTCTTGGGGAGGAGGTGGCGGAGGCACCTCCTGATCCTCGCCTCGTGCGCGGAATGGAGGGTGAGGCACCGAGAAGGATGGCAAGGGGGAGCCCCCTGCGGCGCTGACGAGCTCGGTGATGCGGGCGAGCCAGTCCTCGTAGAGGTCGTCGACGGGGCGGTAGTGCAGGAGCTCTCTTGCCAGGAGCAACGCGGCGTGCGCGTCCGTGGGGGCGCGACAGGCGTGGGACAACGAAGCGGCTAGAGTCAGCGACGGTGTGGCAGTGCGGCCCTCTCGCCGTACTGAAGGATGCTGGGCCGGTGGCGGCGTTCGCGGCAGGCGACGGGGAACGACGAGGGCGTCCGACGACGGGTGCCGTCTGGGCGACACGGGTGGCGAGAGCAGCCCGGCGCTCGGCGCGAGCCCGACGAGCGTCAGCCATGGACACGACGGAAGATCACACGTGAACAGCGGAAGAAAGATTCCGGCGCACCCCTACCTGGCGTGCAAAATGTCGGATTTCGGGTTCCGGCAGACCCTTGAGGTTCGAACACTGGGGTGCACGCAGAGATCTCTCCCCTACCGATCTATGTCCAATCTCCTCGCGTGATCTAAGCTGAGAACAACGAACAACACAAGGGACGCGAGGTTTATACTGGTTCGTGCCACCGTTGTGGTGTAATACCCTACTCCAATGTGTGGTGTGGTTGATTGCCTCAGGGGCTGATGATGAATAGTATAAGGGAAGATAAGCCTCGCGAGAGGTGTTCTTGAGCTGGTGCGATGAACTGCTTGGATGAGTTCAGTTGCCTCTCTCTCTCTCTGCTAGGGCTCTATCAGATATCTAGATGTCTCTGCTCTCTCTCCCCTCTCAATGTCTCCCTGTCTCGATCTCTCGATGTCCCTCTCCCCCTAGTGGCTAGCTCTATTTATAGAGGCCCTAGGCCTCTCCCCGAATAATGAGCGGGAAGGGCGCCAACAATTGGCCATTTTGATGGGGAACATCTAGTACAAGTTATCCTGACCAAAGGTGGTCTTCGGCTGCCAAAAGCACTGGTGATGACGCCGTCTTGGGCTCCATGTTGACCTCCGTCCTGCTGCTCTATTGGTCTTGGTCTCGTTGCACCAAAATGGTAACTTTTGCCCGATGCCTTGGCCTGTGCTTGCCCCCTTTGCACCAAAGGGGAAACAAGGACACTGCGCAGGCTGGCGCCCGCCTGGTCTCGATCGTCATGGCTTGCGTCACGGGCTCCTCGCGAGGTACGCCTGCCTTGCTCACTCTGCCTCCTCGCGAGCCTGCCTGATGTGGCTGCCTCTGAGGAAGCTTCTTGTCGTCCGCCCTGCGAGGCTTGGCACCTCGCGAGGGTCTTGAGCTTGAGCTAATGAAGATGGGCCGTGCTGGGCCCCCACTTGAGCCACGCCGCAGGCTGCAGGCAGGCAAGTCTGGGGACCCCCTTTCCCAGAACACCGACAATCTAGGCATCATAGCTTGGCTGGAAAGATTGAGAAACTTCGTTTTTAAATTCCTGTAAATCCAAAACACGCCTGAAAATCATGAAACTTGGCATGGTGTCATGACATGGCACCAGCGTGCTGCGGTAAATTTTTTTGGCCGAATTGGGACAAGCTTTGGTGTAAGCTTCTTGCAAACCGGAGCTTCCCTCAAGAAGGCTTGTGGTACTGAGAGGGAACGTGTCACCTCCGTGTGCGAAATGAGATACGTACACTGCCTTATCCCACCTTAATTTTTTTAAACAGACAGATTAGACCAAATAGAAGTATCGTGCTAAATTTTGGAATTATTCCGGGTTGGTTTGGCCTTTTTTATACATAAGTTGAGTTTCTACGCATTTAATGTGCATAATTCAAATTTGAACTACAAGCACATGCTCCAGTGCACCAAAGTTAGTTGAAAAATCACATGTGTGTCCTTGGGTGAATTTATAGGTCCCATGCATGAAATGGGAATGAAATTCAAACATCTGGACATCGTGCCTTGGCCGGAAAGATTGAGAAACATGGTTCTTAAATTCCTATAAATCCAAAACACGCGTGAAAAACATGAAACTTGGAATGGTGTCATGACATGGCACCAACATGCTGCGGTAATTTTTTTGGCCAAATTGGGACAAGCTTTGGTGTAAGCTTTTTGCAAACTGGAGCTTCCCTCAAGAAGGCTCGTGGTACTGAGAGGGAATGTGTCACCTCCGTGTGCGAAACGAGATACGTACACTGGCTTCTCCCGCCTTAATTTTTTTACACAGGAAGATTAGACCAAATAGAAGTATCGTGCTAAATTTTGGAATTATTCCGGGTTCGTTTGGCCTTTTTTATACATTAATTGAGTTCATGCGCATTTAATGTGCATAATTTAAATTTGAACTACAAGCACATGCTCCAGTGCACCAAAGTTGGTTGAAAAATCACATGTGTGTCCTTGGGTGTATTTATAGGTACCATGCAAGAAATGGGAATGAAATTCAAACATCTGGGCGTCGTGCCTTGGCCGGAAAGATTGAGAAACTTGGTTTTTTAATTCCTGTAAATCCAAAACACGTCTGAAAATCATGAAACTTGGCATGGTGTCATGACATGGCACCAACATGCTCCACTAATTTTTTTGGCCGAATTGGGGCAAGCTTTGGTGTAAGCTTCTTGCAAACCGGAGCTTCTCTCAAGAAGGCTCGTTGTTCCGAGAGGGAACGTGTCACCTCCTTGTGCGAAACGAGATATGTACATTGTCTTCTCCTGCCTTGATTTTTTTACATAGGCAGATTAGACTAAATAGAAGTACCGTGCTAAATGTTGGACTTATTACGGGTTCATTTGGCCTTTTTTGTACATTAATTGAGTTTCTGCGCATTTAATGTGCATAATTCAAATTTGAACTACAAGCACAGGCTCCAGTGCACCAAAGTTGTTTGAAAAATCACATGTGTGTCCTTGGGTGAATTTTTAGGTCCCATGCAAGAAATGGGAATGAAATTCAAACATGTGGGCGTCGTGGCTCGGCCGGAAACATTGAGAAACTTGGTTTTTTAATTCCTGTAAACCCAAAACACGACTAAAAATCATGAAACTTGGCATGGTGTCATGACATGGCACCAACATGCTGCGGTAATTTTTCTGGCAGAATTGGGACAAGCTTTGGTGTAAGCTTCTTGCAAACCGGGGCTTCTCTCAAGAAGGCTCGTGGTTCCGAGAGGGAACGTGTCACCTCCGTGTGCGAAACGAGATATGTACACTGCCTTCTCCCGCCTTAATTTTTTTACATAGGCAGATTAGCCCAATAGAAGTATCGTGCTAAATTTTTGAATTATTCCGGGTTCGTTTGGCCTTTTTTTATACATTAATTGAGTTTCTGTGCATTTAATGTGCATAATTCAAATTTGAACTACAAGCATAGGCTCAAGTGCACCAAAGTTGGTTGAAAAATCACATGTGTGTCCTTGGGTGAATTTCTAGGTCCCATGCAAGAAATGGGAATGAAATTCAAACATCTGGGCATCGTGGCTCAGTCGGAAAGATTGAGAAACTTGGTTTTTTAATTCCTGTAAATCTAAAACATGCCTGAAAATCATGAAACTTGGCATGGATTCATGACATGGCACCAACATGCTGTGGTAATTTTTCTATCTGATTTGCGAAGGGGCACACATTAACAATCAACAAAGTCATTTTGGAATAAGTGTTGTCACGTTTCAAATCGGAAACACAAGTATTAATGAAACCGTAGGCATTCTATTTGCCATTTACGTGCCGCTACACGTCCCCTTTTTTTATTGGCTAGGAGGTGCCGTGTGGGGTAGCTATTTGAGTACGGGAGGCATGCGATCAGACCCCTGCGCGTGTTCATCGGGAGGAGAGCCCTTTGATCGCTACCCGCCGCGCACCTCCCTATCAAAGTCTCCATTAATGGCGCTCGAGCCCCTGTTGTACGGTCTGGCTATGTGTCTCACTAGACTGAGATTTAAGAGAGAAAAATGAAAATCTGAAAAGAAAGTTTTGCATGGATCGTGATGTAAGATCTGACGGACCTATATAGCATCGACTATGACTTATAGCAAGCATGATGAATATAAGGATGATGACAGTGGATAATAATTGTCTTACATATTTAGGAACATAATTAAAAAAAGCCACATGCGGCAATGCCCGAAATACACAACGATAAAAGAAGAAGGAAGACAATGATCTGCCTCGTTGATCTCTACATTGCTGTAGGCCGTGGGAACTAGTCTCCGCGGCGAGCGGCTATGAGCTCTTTCTTGTCCTCAAGATGCTGCTTGACAGCATCCACGGATTCCTCCACCAGCCTTCTGCGCTCGATGCGCAGCATGGCATTCTCGTCCATATCTTTCTCGACGATGACGCCGGTCCTCTTCAACAAGGTAGTGGTCTCCTCCTGCTGCTCCGCACTTCCGACGATCTTCACCCTCAGCAGGTCGCGCTCGGCCCGGAGCTTTGCATCGCTCTCATTTAGTTGCCGAATGACGCTAGCAGCCTCTTCGAAACAGGCTTTCATGCCGTCCTGCAACCTCGCCCAGCCGGAGATCTGATCCATCTGGCTATGGATGATCGCATGCATGCGCCTGTAAGAGTCCTTGCCTGCCCGTGAGACATTTTCCCAGGCTGCCGTGGCGCCAGAGGACATCTCTGCTGCATTTTCGGCATGGCGGGACATCTCTTTTGCTTCCGTGGCACGACCGGACCAGTCTACCGCATCGACAGTGCGACGGGACCTGTGCGCTGCTTCAGCGGTGCGGCGGGACCTCTGTGCTGCTACGGCCGTGCGGTGGGACATGCCGGCTGCATTCGCGGCGAGGCGGCACATCTCTCGTGCTTCTGCTTCCATGCTCGCATCTCCCTGGTGGCAATCTCTCAACCCAGAACTCACGCTTGCCATGGCAGACATAAAGGGAACGATTATGAATGACTTTGTTTTTGTGGATGAGGAGTTGAGGAGGAATGTGTAGTCATCTTGGAGTAGTAGTATTAGAACCAAGTAGTAATACGCTCCTAAGTGGGAAACCGTTTAGGTTTTGATCGATGTGAACAGGTTTGCAATTTGGAATGTGACGGGACGCATGCTCAAAATTTGTTGACGGTTATAAGTGCGACACTATTCCCGGAAGGCGTAACGTGGGCACGTACGCCTTCTCGGCCGCGTATGTGGCGTTTGCACCATAGGGTGCAGTGCAATAGGCAATGTCAGCACACGTCTTGTTCCAACAACCGTGCGCGCTCGTTATTACCATCGCGCATGCTTCTTTTAATTAGAATGTGTGTGCCCGTATACCGCACACACATTGATCTATCTAACTGTTTTAGTTTGTTGTGGCTAATCACAAATAGTTCATCCATTTGAAGTGTATGCCATCGATCACAGACACTTTGATCTGGCTGACCCGTTTCTGTTCTGTTGCCTAATCGCGAACAGTTAATCCTTCTGAAGCGTATGCCCTCAATCACACACACCTTGATCTGGCTGACCGTTTCTTTTGTGTTACCTAATCACAAATAGTTCATCCGAGTGAACCGTATACTGTATATCGCACACACCTTCATCAGGCTGCCCGTTTCTTTTGTTCTGCCTCATCGCAAACAGTTCATTGGACTGAACCGTATGCCCTGCATCACACACGCAACTAAAATCTGAACCATGTCTGATGGCTCCGCCATCGCAAATGTTTTGCACCTTTTTGGATGGTTATTTTACACCACCATTTGCGATTATTACATCGCACACAGTTTGGTCGAATGGGTCTCTGATCGTAGTGTCGCGTTAGTAGCATCCTATGGTAGTGTTTCAATCACTGCTCTTTTAGAAACAGATTTTTAGGTTCCCCTCTATATTTTTTTTGTTTTTAAACTTTATAAAAGCACTAAGCGGAAATAAATGACTCTCTAAAACTTTCGAGTTGTCTCCCTAGCAGCGCTTTCTTTAAATCCATTAAGCTAGGCATAAAGTTCTCAAGTAATGGATCCACTCAGTTTCCAAGGTATATCAAAGCCAATTTTAATTAGAAATGACTTGGCATTTAGTAGTGAGTACCAAGCAATATATATCGTGCAATGACGAATTCTAACTCTCTTCCTATGCATCAGCATGTCATAAAGAACAATTGATGCACATGTAGTAAAGGCCAATACATAGCATAAGCAGGTTCTTGCAATTTTATCATGTTGGAAACATAGATAGGTGGAGATGTAGTTCCTCTCTCATAATAATTGCATGTAGGAGCAGAAAGCACATGCATATTATATTCATCAAAATCATCATGTGCAATGGGAAAAGGCAACCCATCAATGTAATCCTTAATAAGAGCAAACTTAAACGATATAGTGCAGTTTGGAGAATTCAAAAAGATAATAGGGCTATCATGTGTGAGTGCAATAGAAACAATTTAATTCTTAACATAAGGAACTTGTCACAGCCCTAGATCAGCCCTTGTTGTCTTTGCTTGATCTTCATGTCATCATGTTTAAAATTCAAATGAATTTGAAATGGGGATGTTGAAACCCTAGCACCAAATGAATTCAACTAGGTTCAATTAAAAATAACTTCAATGAACCCAAAATGCCCTTTAGAAAAGTGCATCATTTTTATAAGGGTGAAAATCTCTGCCAAAAATTATGCACATATTTCTAAGACATTCTGGATTTTTGAATTAAATCTTATTGTGTTTGACTTTCGGCATTTAAATAGTATAAATAATTTAAATGCTCAAATAATGTTGGAACTATTTGTGGGCCACCGAATTAATTCAGAAAGTGCTCATGAATATTTTCAATATTTATAAAATTGATTTGGTTTTAAAACTGGATCAAAAGCAAACTGCAAATTAGAAAATAGAAACAAAAATAGAAAAGGGTTAGAAGCTAACCTGGGCTTACCTCACCTGGCCTGCTCCTGTAACAGAAGCCCAGCCCACCAGGCGCCGTCGTCCTCCTGGCGCCAGTCGGCCAGGCGCGTGGCCGACGCGCGCGCACGCACGGAACACCATGCCACCAGGGCGCCTGCATGCCTCCTCCTGGCAGTGAGACGTCGTGAGAAACCGCCCCGGAGCCATCTGGATTGCGCCGACCGCTCCATTCCTCCCCCTCGTCTCTCCCTCGCCCTCTCGACGCCATAGCCGAACGCTTCCGTCAGCGCCGCTTGCTGTCACCGTGTCCACCGTGTTCCCCGAGCCGTCCCGAGCTATCCCCGAGCTCCGCCACCTCGTTCCGTACCTCCTCACCGAGCCACGCGACCGGAAGGGCCCCGAAGCCCCCCCCCCTGACGCCTTTCCCCCCCCCGACCACCGGAGATCTGCCTGGCCGCCCCGCTCAGCTCCGGCCTTCCACGCGCCCGCTTCGACGCCTGCCGCAACCACTGTGAGCTGCTGCTCCTCCTCCCCATCTCCGGTTTCTCGGTTGCACGCTGTAGCTACCGCTTCGCCGATGACCGAAACCCTCGGCCGCTCGTACTTGCCGCCGATGATGCTCCCGTGACAATTTGGTCTTGGGCGCACGTCCACCTTGCTCGCCGCATCACGTAGACGGTTTAGGTGCCACGCAAGCATCGCCTAGGCCACACATCGTTTGGGGTCGTGAGCGACACCCCGGCCGGATCTCCTTGCGGATGGAACCCCAATAGGCGATAAACCTGGACTAGAGACTTGTGTGATTAGTCAGGTCGTGGCCGACTCCCTCGCCAGGCTTCCGCTTGAAGGTTGGCAAGATACATGACGTGTACGTGGTGGTAAGTGGCGAGAGCGTGTGTGAAGAAGTACACCCCTGCAGGGTTAACATCATCTATTCGAATAGCCACGTCCGCGGTAAAGGACCTCTGGGTTGCCTATACAGTTCATAGATAACTTGAAGTGGACACTCTAAAATGCACAAGATAAGCGTGAGTGCTATGGATGGCGTTCTAGTAGCGAGAAGGGAGCGGATCCATAGTGGTGTATTAATTTGGTGAATATGTGGACTCGTGTGCGCCACCTCAAAAGAGTTACTTGCGGTCATAGTTCAGGATAGCCACCGAGTCAAAGCTGGCTTACTACAGTCAAACTCCACCACCCCTTTATTGATACTGATGCATATGTAGCTAGTTTTGATGTAAGTCTTGTTGGGTACATTTGTACTCACGTTTGCTTAATTTATGTTTTTGCAGAGAGACTTCAGTCTCACTAGTAGTTCCGCGTGGACTTCGACGTTTAGCTTCTTACCTCAGCTACGATCTTGTACCCTTGGGAGGGTCTTGTAGATAGTCAGGCTTCTCAGCCTTTTTCATTTGTAGTTGTCTGTACTCAGACATGTTTATGCTTCCGCTTGTTGCTTGTCTGCTCTGTATGTTGGGTCATGAGACCCATGTTTGTAATACTTGGCTCCTCGGAGCCTAATGAATAAATACTTCAGTTGTAGAGTTTTGGTGTGATGCCATGTTGTATTTGCACATATCGAGCATATTGTGTGTATGATTTGAAATGCTTGGTATGTGTGGGATCCGACAACCTATTTGTTTATCCTTGGTAGCCTCTCTTACCAGGAAATGTCTCATAGTGCTTCCACTGAGCAATGGTAGCTTGCTACTGCTCCGAAACACTTAGGCTAGCCGACATGTGTCCTTCGTTCCTGTGTCTGTCCCTTCGGGGAAATGTCACGCGGTGTCTACCGGAGTCCTGTTAGCCCAGATGCTACAGCCCGGATTCACTCGCTGAAGACCGACACGTTTGTTGCTGGGTCATGTATGCCTGTCCCTGTAAGTTAGTGCCACTTTGGTTTTACGACTAGTCATGTTGGCCTGGGTTCTTTGTCATATGGATGCTAGCGACACTATCATATACGCGAGCCAAAAGGCGCAAACGGTCCTGGGCCAGGTAAGGTGGCACCCGTGGGAATACCGTGCATGAGGCCGCAAAGTGATATGATGTGTGACATGCTAGACCAGTGTGACTTAGGATCGGGTCCAGACAGAACTATAGCAAGTTCACCTCCATAATCATAACACAAATTGGTATCTTGGCCACACGCATAGCAAGCATCAAGTTCATCAAAAAGGGATATTTCAAACGAATCAATGGGATCATAACAATTATCATAGCATTCATCCTTCGGTAAGCAAGAAGGAAAATTAAATAATGTATGAGTTGAAGAGATACTCTCATTATAAGGTGGGCACGGGTAGCTAATCTGCTCTTCCTCCTTTTGTTCTTCACTCTCCTCGTCATCTTTTTCATCCAATGAGCTCACAGTTTCATCAATTTCTTCTTTCATAGACTCCTACAAAATATTAGTCTCTTCTTGGACAGCGGAGACATTCTCGACAAATACATCTATATCATAATTGCATTTATAATTATCATAGAAATATTTAAGTATAGAAAAATTTCCAGGTTTATAAACTGAGTCACCAAAATCTTCATACTTTCCAAACAAAGATTCAATTTCATAAGCGCCCTTGAAACAACAAATTCTTCCATTCGTTCCACATCATAGTAATCATATATACCATTAGCATAAGAAGCCAAGGTTTCATTATCATTAAATTTGCATGAAAAGGGAAGGTGTGGAGCCTTCATCCTAGGGCAACAAGTATAATCATATCTCAAGCATAAATTCCAAGCATACTAATGCAACATATCAATTTGATCCCAGAAGAGTTTCCCTTTTTGTGTCAAGCGATAATCCCTAAAGTATTCCCGTTGATCCAACGTGTCTCCCATTATCAAGTTAAATGGGGTTTTCTCAGGATTATCAAAGTAGTGTTTAATATTTTCACATAACGAGCATCGAGGGTTTTAGGAGGTTCCCCATCTCCATGGGTAGCAAGTACAACTAATTTTTTTGGTATTTTGTGTTCCATATCCATAACTGAAGATAGAGAATAACTTAGAACAGAAATAAAATCTACTTAGTGATAAAGCAAACAAGCACACACGAGAATATTCACCACACACTATTGCTCCCCGACAATAGCTCCAGAAAAAGGTCTTGATAACCCACAAGTATAGGGGAGCGTTTGAAAGCACAAGTGCTCCCTGGGTGGTTTTGGTAATTAATGTCAACATATCTCTTGTTGGACTAACACTTTTACCTAGTATGTTTCAGATAAGTAAATTTAAAATCTCATCAACCAAGGTAGCTGATCTCCTCCTCTGGCTCCTCCTGCCCGACGTCGGCCCCCCCGTCTGCCGCGGGTGATCCCCCCGCTCGCCTGCGCTCGCTTATCCTCGCCCCGCAGCCGCGGATGGAGGCCCCGGCAACGGCTGGTGGCGGCGCCCCCTGGCAGCTTGTCCGGAGCCGGAAGGAGAGATGGCCCGCTGGCCGTCCCCCGGGCGCTGCTGGCCTGCTTTCCCCCCGCCCGCCGCGCTCGGCCATCCCGGCTTCGCTCCATGGTTGCTGTTACAACTGTGGGGAAGATGACGGCCACATCTCGAGGTTCTGCAAGAATCCGACCAAGTGCGTTCATTGCGGCGGCAGCAACCACACCTCTCGCGGGTGCACCCGCCCCCGGAGTCCGTCAGACTCCCTACCAGCGTCGTTGGCCCCGGCTCTGCGCGTGTGCGCGCATGGTGCGCCGGCCCCTGCTGTCCGCCTCCCGCCGCCGCCCCCAGGCCCTCCGCCGCCTGGGGCCGTCCGATTGGCCTCGCCTTCTCCCACGTGGCTTCCTCCGCCGCCGCCGGGCCTCCCCCCGGCCGTGGCAGCCTGCCTGGATAGGGCGTGGTCGGACGTGGCGTGTGGATCTTCGGTTGGGAGCGGCGCCGGGCCTCAGTTCTCCGTGCCATTCGAGGGCCCGGTGGGGGCTGGGCAAGTTGCTGAGGACACGGTGGACTGCTGTTTCCTCGAGTCCGGGGCGGATCTGTGCGCTCTGGAGGACGAGCTCCGACGGGCGGTCGTGGTCTCGGTGGTGGATGCGCAACGTCAGGTAGATCTCGCTACGGCAGCGGCGGCCCTTCATGCTTCGTTCAACATCGGTCCCTCCGACATGTCCATCCATGTGTTCCATCCGGAGGACTTCCTCGTGCTCTGCGGACGCGAGGCCATCAGGAAGACGATAGTGGATAGAGGTCAGGCTCGGGCGCGGGGCTTCTCTCTGTCGCTTCAGCCCTGGAGCCGGCACGCGCAAGCTACTGGCATCGGCATGCCATTCCTGGTGTAGCTGGCACTGGTGGGTGTCCTGGCGAACGCCTGGACTCGGCGGGCTGCACAAGAGCTGCTGCGCAGAATTGGCGTCCTGGTCAAGGTGGCTGACAGCACCGCTAGGCGCCATGACATGTCGCGGTTCCGCGTTTGGCTAAAGACAGATGACCTGGACCAAATTCTAGCTCGCCGCATCCTAGTCGTGGAGGAGTCTCCCAGCCGGCGTGGCCATGGGTGCGTGGAGGGCGTGGATGCCCTGTGGTACCCCGTGGAAATCATCAGAGAAGCGCCGCCTGTCAGACCGGGTGGCAGTCCGTCCGATCACCGCCCTCCGCCGCCATCGCCACTGTCTGTGGAGGGAGATGAGGAAGATGACAGGCTCGCCCGAGGTGGGCGCGATGGGGCTGTGCCGCGTAGGCCTCCGGCTCCCAGCCCGGCAGGCTCTCCGCGGTCCTCGACGGTGTCTGCACCGCCGGTGAGGTCGCATGGGCGCGCGCCGCCGCCGGCCGATGAGGGCCCTGCTGGCATGGGCGGCCCCGCGCGGCCGTCCCTGGGGGCTGACATCAGGCGGTCAAGCCAAGGGGTGGACCAGGAGGTAGGTCAGGGCGGTCTCCCTGCGAAAAGCATGGGCGGTCGTCTCACGGGGCGACACGTGGAAAGTCAGACCAGGGTGGACCAAGAGGAGGCGCGGGAAAGCATGGCTGTGGGACAGGGCGGGCTGCCCATCCCCGCCCCTCTTCCCCCACTCGCGTCGTCTTGCGGCTCCAGAAGGATCTCCCACCAACCAGAGGGCGACAATGAGTCATCTGCATAGTCCCCTGTCTCGGTGAACCAGCCCAACGACAGGATGGGACGAGCGGATTCCGAGCTGGCCATGCTGGTGGGACCTGTGCGCAGCCTGAGCACGGGTGGCTGTAACACCGCCAGCACCACCATCGACCCAGAGCGCTCCATCCTTATTGGTGCTTGGGATCTGGCCCTGCCGGTAGATGCCAATCGGGACCCCACTCGCCTGCCACGGCATGATCTCACGCTTGATTCCCTGGGGGATAGCCCGGTTGGTGGGGACAGGGGATCTCCCTCGTTCCCCACACCAGACAGCGACAGAACAAGTGGCGGGACAACACCGGTGGAGAGTTTGCATGCATGCACGATGACGGAGCCCACGTTCCTGGTGTGCCTCTCTGATGGGCAGGTGCAGACGCCGCCTCGGCACGCTGCCATGATTGAGGAGGTGATGACCCCTATTGCGGTTCCATGCGACGAGCTGAACCAATTTTGTAGCTTTGCCCGGAGAAGCCTTGACCCAGTTCTTTCCAAACCCGCGGACCGTGCACCACCGCAAGCCAAGAGAAAACCAAGGCAAAGAAGGGCACCGGTGTCGAGCCCGAGGAGGAGCGTGCATCTGGCCAAGGGTCCGGGAAGGCGCTCGGTGGGTTCAAAACAGCAGCACGTCCTAATCCGCAGATTGTGTCTCGCCAACGAAGCGGAGGTGATTACGGACGAAGCGCTACAGCTCTATGCGGATCTCTTCTCCAAGCCACTTAACGACGATCACATCACGGTGATACTGGCGTTGTTTGGGTGGGAGGCACCGGCTCTTCCTCTCCAGGAGGAGGTGCCAGAGGTAGATGCGCGGCAGTGACCTGCGCAAGCCTGGTGGTTTTTGGTAGGACTAGATCATGGAATCGCAGCCTTACAAAGTCCTTGTGTGGAATGTGCGCGGTCTAAACTCGCCGGCTCGACGTAGTGCCATCTACCAGGTGGTGGATATGGTTAAGCTGGCCATAGTGTGCCTGCAGGAGACTAAGGTCGAACACTTGTCTGTGGATATCGTTCGGCACTGCCTGGGAATTAATTTAGAGAACTATTTCTACTTGCCGGCGACCGGAACAAGCGGTGGAATCCTTCTGGCTTGGGATGAGACAATGGTCGGGCTATCCAGTCCGCATCCCACCATGAACACGCTAACTGCTTTGGTCAAACGAAAGAACGATGGGCACTGGTGGTTCACCGGTGTATATGGCCCATAGGAGGACATGGACAAGGTCGCATTCATGTAAGAGCTGGTAGATGTGCGTGATTTACATGCGGGCCCGTGGGCAATCATGGGTGGTTTTAACCTTCTGGTAAACCCTCAAGACAAGAACAACGACGTGATCAATAGGCGAATGATAGCCAGGTTCAGAAACAAGGCGAACCAACTGGAAGTGAAAGAGATGTACCTCAACGGCCGCAAGTTCACCTGGTCTAACGAACGGCAGTGCCCAACCATGGAGAAAATAGACCACGTGTTCACAACAAACTGTTGGGACGATGCCCACCCAGCTGCTCTGCTCACTGCCATGGGATCAGCGGTCTCGGACCACTGCCCGCTCCTCCTAGACATCAATGCAGACTTTGCATACGGGAAGCGCTTCAGATTTGAGTCCTTTTGGCCAAAGGCAGAAGGCTTTCATGAAACCGTGGAAACTGCATGGGGATCGGTAAGCTCGGAAGGCAATGCGTTCATCGTGCTAAACAACAAGCTACGTGTTGGGGAACGTAGCATAAATTCAAAATTTTCCTACGTGTCACCAAGATCTATCTATGGAGTCATCTAGCAACGAGGGAGGAGTGGATCTACATACCCTTGTAGATCGCGCGCGGAAGCGTTCAAGAGAACGGGGTTGATGGATTCGTACTCGTCGTGATCCAAATCACCGATGATCCTAGCGCCGAACGGACGGCACCTCCACGTTCAACACACGCACGGATCCCACGTTCAACACACTCCCGGTACAATACCGATAATGCGCGAAACTTTTCCGGCGACCAAAACAAGACTTCCCATATATAAATCTTTACCTCCGGACCATTACGGAACTCCTCGTGACGTCCGGGATCTCATCCGGGACTCCGAACAACTTTCGGGTTACCGCATACTAATATCTCTATAACCCTAGCGTCACCGAACCTTAAGTGTGTAGACCCTACGGGTTCGGGAGACATGCAGACATGACCGAGATGACTCTCCGGTCAATAACCAACAGCGGGATCTGGATACCCATGTTGGCTCCCACATGTTCCACGATGATCTCATCGGATGAACCACGATGTCAAGGACTTAATCAATCCCGTATACAATTCCCTTTGTCTAGCGGTACGATACTTGCCCGAGATTCGATCGTCGGTATCCCGATACCTTGTTCAATCTCGTTACCGGCAAGTCTCTTTACTCGTTTCGTAACACATCATCCCGTGATCAACTCCTTGATCACATTGTGCACATTATGATGATGTCCTACCGAGTGGGCCCAGAGATACATCTCCGTTTACACGGAGTGACAAATCCCAGTCTCGATTCGTGCCAACCCAACAGACACTTTTGGAGATACCTGTAGTGTACCTTTATAGCCACCCAGTTACGTTGTGACGTTTGGCACACCCAAAGCACTCCTACGGTATCCGGGAGTTGCACAATCTCATGGTCTAAGGAAATGATACTTGACATTAGAAAAGCTTTAGCATACGAACTACATGGTCTTGTGCTAGGCTTAGGATTGGGTCTTTGTCCATCACATCATTCTCCTAATGATGTGATCCCGTTATCAATGACATCCAATGTCCATGGTCAGGAAACCGTAACCATCTATTGATCAACGAGCTAGTCAACTAGAGGCTTACTAGGGACATGGTGTTGTCTATGTATCCACACATGTATCTGAGTTTCCTATCAATACAATTCTAGCATGGATAATAAACGATTATCATGAACAAGGAAATATAATAATAACTAATTTATTATTGCCTCTAAGGCATATTTCCAACACTACGAGCCACGGCGAAAGCGCTCCAGCGGTGGAGCGACAGGTGGATCGAAAACATTAGGCTTCACATAGCAATCGCACTGGAGGTGATCGCGCATCTTGATGGAGCAATGGACTCGCGGATCTTGTCAGATCAAGGGAGGGGCCTGTGCAATGCCCTCAAGAAATAGCTTCTTGGCTTATGCTCCTTACAGCGCACAATTGCGAGGCAAAGATCGAGGTTACTCCAGTTAAAAGAGGGGGAAGCGAACACATCCTTCTTTCATCTCCAGGCCAGTCACAGGAAGAGGAAAAACGCGATCCTTTTGATTGTTTCAGAGGACCAGGTGCACACGGGGCAGGAGAACATTGCACGAGCGGTGGATGCTTACTATGCGAGACTCCTCGGGTCAACCACCGAGCGGGCGCAAGGCCTTAACATGGAGAAGCTACAGATGCCTGCTCGCGACTTGGCACACCTAGAAGAGCCATTCTCGGAGCAGGAAGCGGAGCAGGTAATCAAAAGCATGCCGCTGGACAAGGTGCCAGGGCCTGATGGGTTCACGGGGCGATTCTATGCTACCTGCTGGACTATCATCAGAGGCGATTTCATGAGAGCCCTACAGGAGTTCCATGGTGGAGATATGCGTGGACTGCATGCGATCAACAGAGCTACGGTCACATTACTACCAAAAAAGGAAGGGGCAGTGGACATTCGCGATTTCAGACCGGTGAGCCTGAACCATGGGGCAATCAAAATCTTTGACAAGATCCTCGCCACGAGGCTTGCAGACGATCTGCCTCGCCTGATCGGGAACCACCAGAGCGCCTTTGTATGGGGACGAACACTCCACGACAATTTCATGCTCGTGCAAGGCACGGCCGCAGATTGCATGCGCTGAAAGATCCAACGGTGCTCCTCAAACTCGACATATCCAAAGCTTTTGACACCGCGCAGTGGCTGTTTTTGGTGGAGGTTCTGTCTTCGCTGGGTTTTGGGCCAAAGTGGCTCGCCTGGATATGTGGTCTGTTGGCAACGTCCACCACCAAGATCGCTATCAATGGCATAGCAGGAGAGACCATCTACAATTGCCAGGGCCTGAGACAAGGCAGCCCCCTCTCTCCCATGTTATTCATCCTTTGCATGGAGCCTTTGTACCGATTGTTCGAGTGCACGTCCACAGCCGGACTTCTCACCCCCCTTGCCAGGACTGGGCTCCAGCAGCGTGTGTCCATGTACGCTGACGACGTCATGGTGTTCCTGAAGCCAACTGTGGAAGATCTACGGGCCCGCGCGGCCGTGCTGGACCTTTTTGGCCATGCGTCTGGGCTACGGATAAACCTTCAGAAGAGTGCAGCACTACCAATTCGATGCACGCGGGAGCATATGCAGATGGTCACAGGGATCCTGGGCTGCACGGATGGCACCTTTCCTTGCCGGTACCTCGGCCTCCCGCTCCTAATAAGGAAGCAGACGCCTGCGCAGTTCTAGGGCATGGTCGACCAGATGGCGGCGCGCCTGCCTACCTAGAAGGCCGCGACGTTACCCAAGAGCAGCCGCCTTCTGCTGGTCCAGTCCGTGTTGTATGCTATCCTAGTACACTCCATGATCGTGATGGGCCTTCCGCCGAAGACCATCAAGGCGATGATCAAAATCTGCAGGGGTTTTCTATGGTGTGGAAAGAAAGAAGCAGGTGGTGGCAAATGTGCCGTCGCATGGGAAGCGTTGAGTCGACCGAGGTGGGCAGGAGGACTCGGAGGTCCAAACCTGCGATGGATGAACATTGCCTTGCAAACCAAGTGGCTCTGGCTACAGCGCGTTGATCAATCTAGGCCATGGGTGGAATTCAAGGTGAACACGCCTGAGGAGGCTCGAGGGATTTTTCAGGAAGCCGCGAGGATGACCATTGGAGATGGGCGCACGACAATATTCTGGGAGGACCGTTGGCTGTCAGGATACCGCATTCAGGAGCTCGCGCCAGCCGTATATGGCAGAATATCTAAGAGGACGAGGCAATTCTGAACTGTCGTTGATGCCCTAACTGATGCCACCTGGGCCCGAGACATCGGCCCGGACATGGACGACCACGTGTTAGCCCAGTTCCTTGAGCTTTGGCCCCGGGTGGAGGGCGTGACACTTTGTGATCACATACCAGACAAGTTCACATGGTTGTGGGAGAAGGACGGAGATTTCTCGACGCGATCGGCCAATGCGGTAGGTTTTGCGACCCTTCAGGTCTCCCCCACAGCAGCTTTCACATGGTCATCGCATGCACCTCTATGCTGCAGATTTTTTGCGTGCCTAGCCCTTCAAAATTGGGTGTGGACCTCAGATAGACTTGCGAGAAGAGGTCTACCACATCAGGAACGCTGCCCGTTTTGCGACCAGGACGCCGAAACAATTAACCACCTCCTCATCCGGTGTGTGTTTGCCAGAGAGATCTGGGACACGGTTTGCCAGGCGTTTGGCACAATTGGAGAGGCCCCAACAACAAAAGATGACCTGATGGCATGGACTACTAGACCTGCGTTGACCGGGAGGCATGCCAAATCTCTATGTGCACTCCACCTACTGATCATGTGGGAATTGTGGAAGCACGGGAACTCTATTGTCTTTGAGGGGAAGGCACCGGACGCACGAGGACTTCTGCGGAAAATTGTTGCTAAGTGCATGGTGTGGATGAAGGCAGGGATCATTCATAGCAACCTCGAGCCCTGGGTGGTAGCGATAGGTGCGTGGGTAGATAGGGAGTAATCATTGTACTTTCCTTTCTTGACGGGTGGAGTGCACTTGTGTGTGCAATGAGAGCTTTGTAAACTGTACATGGGGATTCTTTTACCCCTTTCTCTCTTCAATATATGATACGCACACTCGTGCGTATTCGAAAAAAAATGTTTTAGATAAGTTCAACAATGGAGTGGCATGGACTAGAGGATGTGGAACCCCTTCAAGATGCTAAGGACAAAGGATTGGCTCAAGCTTCAGGATCAAGACTCTACATTTTCTATTTTAGTGATCCAAGATCACATTGAGTCTATAGGAAAAGCCAATACTATCAAGAGGGGATGAGGTGTTGCTTAATGGCTTGCTTGCTCAAAGTGCTTAGTGATATGCTCCAAAACCCTCAACTACCTTCCCACATCCACATATGACCTAAACCAAAAGTCAAACTCGGCCCCACCGATTCTTTCTATCCAAAGCCACCGAGTTTAGTTAACATAGCCACTGCCAGAAATCCTAATCAGTTCGGTCTCACCGATGGGATCTCGGTCTCACCGAGATGGGCTTGCAAACTCTCTGTTACCTATTGCAATATCATCGGTCCCACCGAGATATGCAATCGGCCCCACCGAGTTTGCTTGGCCAACTCTCTGTTTCGCTTATTACCCAAATCGGTCCCACCGAGTTTGAGTAATCGGTCAAACCGAGTTTTGGTTTTACCCTAACCCTAGCACATCGGTTCCACCGAGTTGAACTAGTCGGTCCCACCAAAAACCCTAACGGTCACTAGGTTTACTAAATCGGTCCGACTGAGTTTTTCCCTTCAGTCTCACCGAGATTGGTAAATTGAGTGTAACGGTTAGATTTTGTGTGGAGGCTATATATACCCCTCCACCCACTTTTCATTCTGTGAGAGAGCCATCAGAACATACCTACACTTCCAATACACATTTTCTGAGAGAGAGCCACCTACACTTGTGTTGAGGTCAAGATATTCCATTCCAACCATATGAATCTTGATCTCTAGCCTTCCCCAAGTTGCTTTCCACTCAAATCTTCTTTCCACCAAATCCAAATCCTGTGAGAGAGAGTTGAGTGTTGGGGAGACTATCATTTGAAGCACAAGAGCAAGGAGTTCATCATCAACACACCATTTGTTACTTCATGGAGAGTGGTGTCTCCTAGATTGGCTAGGTGTCACTTGGGAGCCTCCAACAAGATTGTGGAGTTGAACCAAGGAGTTTGTAAGGGCAAGGAGATCGCCTACTTCATGAAGATCTATCGCTAGTGAGGCAAGTCCTTCGTGGACGACGACCGTGATGGAATAGACAAGGTTGCTTCTTCGTGGACCCTTCGTGGGTGGAGCCCTCCGTGGACTCGCACAACCGTTACCCTCCATGGGTTGAAGTGTCCATCAACGTGGATGTACGATAGCACCACCTATCGGAACCACGACACAAACATCCGTGTCTCCAATTGCGTTTGAATACTCCAAACCCTTCTCTTTACATCCTTGCAAGTTGCATGCTTTACTTTCCGCTGCTCATATACTCATTGCATGCTTGCTTGATATGTATTGTGTTTGTTAAACTTGTGCTTAAACTCCACTTAAACTTGAGAATATTAAAAACTGCAAATTTTGGCACTTAGTGTCTAATCACCCCCCCTCTAGACACCTCTTCTCGATCCTTTCAATTGGTATCAGAGCCTTGGTCTCCATTGCCTTGGTTTAAACACCATTGGAGGAAGATGGATGTGTCTACTTTGGGGAGTCTTAGACATAGAGTGCCTATTCTTGATGGAGAGTATTTTCATGAGTGGAAAAATGAAATGCTTGAGATTTTCAATGAATATCATTTGAACAAGTACATTACTAGAGCTTGTGCACCTCTCATGTTGATCCTTTGCACCCTACCCTAGATGAAGATATTGACATGATTCGCAATCTTAGAACTGTTGAGCTCATCATTAGAGGCTTGCCTAGAAACTTGATTGGATGTTTGCCGACTCTTAAGTGTGCCCACACCATATGGAAATTTCTTGAGGAACTCTTTCCTAATTACTCCTTGAAAGATCTAGATGAAATCCTCCATAAGTCTATTGCTTTGATTAAGATGAGTTCCAATGATCCCAAATTTGGTGACTGCTTAATTGAGCTTACTAATCTTATGAGTGCCAAAGGAGATGTTGGAATCATTAGCAATATCATTTCCAGAGCTATTAGAATTCATAAAGATAACTATAGAAATGATCATTTATCTAATGAATTGCCCTCTCTAGGAATTGATCAATCACAAGATGATGTTGAACATGAATACTCGGATGAGGATGATGATGATGATGATGATGATGATAGTGACTATGATCTCGATGATGCGATGAGACACTTTGGTCTTATGGCAAATCTTCGCGGCTTCATGGCTGGAGGAAAGGAATGGGTCCTTGATAGTGGATGTACTGATCATATGACCGGAGATAAAGACATGTTACGTGAGCTTGCTGAAAATGACGGCCCTCGAAAGTATGTCACTTCTGGTGATAATTCAAAGGGTAAGGTGGTTGGCCTTGGTAAGGTGGCCATCTCACATGATAGCTCCATACAAAATGTCATGCTCGTTGAATCTCTTGGCTACAACTTACTTTCAGTATCTAGACTTGCTGATTTCAGTTTCAACGTCCTATTTGCTGAAGTAGACTGCTAAGTGTTTCGTAGAGATAATCATAAAATGGTCTTTACCGGTATACGTAGAGGAGATCTTTACATTGTTGATTTCACTTAAAAGGCTCAACCTAAAACTTTCTTAATTGCTAAATCTTCTAAAGGCTGGTTGTGGCATAGAAGACTAGGTCACGTTGGTATGCGAAATCTTGATAAGCTTATTAAAGGTGATCATATCCTTGGAATAAAAGATGTCATATTTGACAAGGATAGACTTTGTAGTGCTTGTCAAGCAGGGAAACAAGTTGGAGGAAGTCACCGCGCGAAAAACATCATGACCACAAGAAGACCACTCGAGCTACTTCACATGGATCTCTTTGGTCCAAATGCCTACAAGAGTCTCGGTGGTAACTCATTTGTTCTAGTCATAGTTGATGATTTTTCAAGATTTACGTGGGTGTTCTTTCTTGATGACAAATCACAGGTCCAAAAGATCTTCAAAAACTTCGCTAGGAAGGCCCAAAATCAGTTTGACGTGAAGATCAAGAAGGTTCGGAGCGACAATGGAATGGAGTTCAAGAACGCAAATGTGGACACCTTTCTTGACGAAGAAGGGATTTCACATGAGTTCTCGGCTACGTACACACCTCAACAAAATGGAGTTGTTGAAAGGAAGAACCGGACTCTTATTGAGATGGCAAGAACGATGCTTGATGAGTACAAAACGCCAAAGCACTTTTGGGTGGAAGCGGTTGAGATAGCTTGTCATGCAACAAATCGCGTGTATCTTCACAAGCTACTCGACAAGACGGCATACGAGCTCCTCACCGGTAACAAACCCCAAGTTGGATACTTTCGAGTATTCGGCTCAAAGTGCTACATTGTTGATAAGCATCGTCGTTCTAAGTTTGCTCCTAAATCTGATGAAGGTTTCCTACTTGGTTATGGCTCAAACTCTCACACTTACCGTGTCTACAACAATTTCACCCGAAAGGTTGAAGAGACGGTAGATGTGAAGTTTGATGAATCTAACGGCTCGCAAGTAGAGCAACTGCCAATTGATGTAGGAGACAAAGACCCTTCGGAAGCAATTCAAGACTTGTCCATTGGCAAGATTCGTCCAATGGAAGTGAAGGAAAGTACCTCGTCTGTCCAAGTGGAAGCTTCTACCTCACGACAAGGTGAACCAAGAGTTGATACGGAAGCATCCACAAGCGGGACACGCCAAGATGAAGAAAACGAGGAAGCGCACCAAGATGAACATCAACAACCTCCTTCTCCACCACGACAAGAGAATGACAACGTCAACAATGAAGAAGGCCAAGAAGAAGAACAAGATGAAGAGGATGTTCCACCCCGACACAAGCAAAAGCTTTCACGTGTTCGAGCAAGAATTGCAAAGATCATCCCATCGAGCAAATCTACAATGATATCCAAACCGGGAGAATCACTCGCTCTAAAACTCGTTTAGCTAACTTTTTTGAACATTACTCATTCATCTCTAGCATTGAACCTATGAAGGTTGAAGAAGCATTGGAGGATCCAGACTGGATAAACGCTATGCATGAAGAGCTACACAACTTTGAGAGAAATCAAGTGTGTACATTGGCTGAGAAGCCCGACAACAACCACAACATCATTGGTACCAAATGGGTGTTTCGCAACAAGCAAGATGAAGATGGACAAGTGGTTTGCAACAAAGCACGTCTCGTCACCCAAGGCTACACACAAGTTGAAGGTATGGACTATGGTGAGACATATGCTCCCATTGCTAGACTTGAGTCCATTCGCATCTTACTTGCTTATGCTAATCACCATGATATCACCTTGTACCAAATGGACATTAAAAGTGCCTTTCTAAATGGCAAAATCGAGGAGGAAGTTTATGTTAAGAAACCTCCCGGCTTTGTCAATCCTAAGAAACCTAATCATGTTTACAAACTTCACAAAGCCCTTTATGGTCTTAAACAAGCTCCTAGAGCATGGTATAAATGCTTGACCAAGTTCCTTATTGAAAAAGGCTTTGAAATTGGTAAAATTGATTCTACTCTTTTTACTAAAAGGATTAATGGAGAACTATTTTTGTGCCAAATTTATGTTGATGATATCATATTTGGTTCAACTAACCCTCATTTTAGTGAGAAGTTTGGAAAGCTAATGTTGGAGAAGTTTGAGATGTCTATGATGAGTGAACTCAAATTCTTTCTCGGTTTGCAAATCAAGCAAACTAAGGAAGGTACCTTTGTCTCTCAAACGAAGTACACCAATGACTTATTCAAGAAGTTCAGTATGCAAGAATGCAAAGGTATGACTACACCCATGCCTACTAGTGGACATCTTGATTTGACCAAAGATGGTGAACCGGTTGATCAAAAGGTTTATCGCTCTATGATTGGTTCATTGTTATATCTATGTGCCTCTCGTCCTGATATTATTCTAAGTGTGTGCATGTGTGCACGATATCAAGCTGCTCCTAAAGAGTGTCATCTTAAGGCTGTGAAAAGGATAGTGAGATACCTAATCGATACACCAAAATTTGGCATTTGGTATCCTAAGAGGTCCTCTTTTGATCTTGTTGGCTACTCCGATTCGGACTATGCCGGAGACAAGGTTGATAGAAAATCCACTTCGGGTACTTGTCAATTCCTTGGTAGATCTCTTGTGTCTTGGTCTTCCAAGAAACAAAACTCGGTATCCTTATCCACCGCCGAAGCGAAATACATTGCTGCTGGTTCATGTTGCGCTCAATTACTTTGGATGACCCAAACTCTTAAAGATTATGGGATATATGTGAAACATGTTCCATTGCTATGTGACAATGAAAGTGCTATTAAGATTTCTCACAATCCTGTGCAACATTCTCGAACGAAGCATATTGAAGTTCATCATCATTTCATTCGAGATCATGTTGCAAAAGGGGACATTAACCTTAAGCATGTTCGCACCGATAAGGAATTGGCGGATATATTCACTAAACCACTTGATGAGAAAGTGTTTTGCAGGTTGAGAGGTGAATTGAACATCATTGATGCTTCAAACTTGGAGTAGGAACTCCATTTGATACATGCGGGGCATGAGCCTATGACTAACCTTCGATATTTCTCTTATGATGCTATTCATATGTCTTGGATATATTTGTACCTTGCATGTTATCTAACCCGTGTAGGTACTTGGTTGAATCTAAATCTATGAGATTGCAACTCACTCACATCTTGAGCAATTTCTACATCACCAAGTCTCTACACAATGGTGGTTGAAGACAAGGAAGCACAAAACCATTCAACACATATCCTTTGGCAAATTCTATGTTGAGTCTCATGATTGTCATTTTGATTACACAAGTTCTCTTCCTTGCAAAGCTAACCCATGTAGGTAGATGAACTCAAACTCCAAGTGGTGCTCCTAACCCTTGATGAACTACATCAACCTTGAGCAACCCGCACAAGTTCAACCACATGAGAAAGATCAACACCACCACCCAAGGTATGTTATTCCATCTTAGAGAAGCTTTACTCCAAGTCATGAGCCAAAGCAACTCGACAAGATGTGAATACATCAAGATGGTTAAACGAAAAATGGTAACCCCATTTTGAGCTTAAACGATGAGTATGACCTATGATCAAGTGCTCTCACTTGACTCCTAAGTCAATATACTCTAACATAGGTGACTTTGTCACCGACCATTTCTAGATGAAGTTCTCTAGTGTTTCTCTGTGCTTTTGCATTTGCATATTTGTTTCCCCTTTCAAAAAAAACTTCATCTAGAACTTTTAGTTTCTTTTCTTTCCTTTTTTGTTCTGCATTTTCTGCATCCAATTCATTGCAAATCTTTCAGTAAACTCCTTGCATATCATTGTGAGAACTTACTTGTCTAGTGAGCTGAGGTGACAAGTGGTTTCACTCTGATGAACTCGGTCACACCGGTTTGTTCTCTTCGGCCCAACCGAAATCTTTCGGTGCAACCGAAGCACACAACTTGGAGTCACCGATTCCACCACAGGAAAACCAATTTGCCACTTATTCCTGATTCCTGATTTCTGTTTGCTCCAGCTCCACTCAATGATTCTTGTCCTCTACCAGCATCATATTAGACATGCTGCTTTGCTCTATGACTCAAGGACCAACCCATTTGTATCACATGTCCAGAAGAGCCCTTCTTGGAAATTGATGTCAAAGGGGGAGAGAGAGATCACATCAAAGCTTAATCCTTCCTATAGGGGGAGAAAGAGAGAATACTCAGGGGGAGAGAGTTTCTCAACTAGGAGAAAGTAATATCATCAAAGACCCCAGATGCTTGGTGTTCAAGAGGAGAGATGTCGCATGTCTTTAAGAGGGGAAAGACATGTTTGGTTGCTTGCTTTAGCTCAAGCTCTGTTGTTTCCTTTTTGTTGCTTTGATTTTCTGTTCCCTATCTTCTCCCAATATCCCATGCAGATTCAGGGGGAGCAAGACATCTAAGGGAAGGAAATCTCTGATCTTATTGCATATCTTTACCTTTGGGGACATGTCTACATCCAATGTGGTACTTAGTACTCACTCTACGTGTCATCCCAGTCTTGGTTCTCTTGTGGTTTCTCTTGCTTTCTCTGGCCAGTAGGTGTATCTGCGTTATTTAACCTTGTTTGCGCAGGTTCATCCCATCCTAAGCCAACTCAAGACCACAAGGTAATTATATGCATCACAGTCATGTGAATGAGAAGTTCTTGCTGATGTACATACTGTTTGCAAGAAGGACTCATGAGCATGAAGGTACATTTCTCACATTCACATCATTTGCTCTGATGCATATAGCCAAGATACATGTAACACATTGCTTACTCTGTCATGTTTACGCATTCACATGCTCCTATATTCAATATTCACATGATTGCATACATGTAGGGGGAGCCTATGCATGTTACATGTCTTTCCAAAGCTTTACTTGCTATTCTCTATATATTTATATAAAGCTTTGATGTATGTTGTCATAAATTACCAAAAAGGGGGAGATTGAAAGCACAAGTGCTCCCTGGGTGGTTTTGGTAATTAATTTCAACATATCTTTCGTTGGACTATCACTTTTACCTAGTATGTTTCAGATAAGTTCAACAATGGAGTGCCACGGACTAGAGGATGTGGAACCCCTTCAAGATGCTAAGGACAAAGGATTGGCTCAAGCTTCAAGATCAAGACTCTACATTTTCTATTTTAGTGATCCAAGATCACATTGAGTCTATAGGAAAAGCCAATACTATTAAGAGGGGATGAGGTGTTGCTTAATGGCTTGCTTGCTCAAAGTGCTTAGTGATATGCTCCAAAACCCTCAACTACCTTCCCACATCCACATATGACCTAAACCAAAAGTCAAACTCGGCCCCACCGATTCTTTCTATCCGGAGCCACCGAGTTCAGTTAACATAGCCACTGCCAGAAACCCTATTCAGTTCCGTCTCACCGATGGGATCTCGGTCTCACCGAGATGGGCTTGCAAACTCTCTGTTACCTGTTGCAATATTTTCGGTCCAACCGAGATATGCAATCGGCCCTACCGAGTTTGCTTGGCCAACTCTCTGTTTCGCTTATTACCCAAATTGGTCCCACCGAGTTTGAGTAATCGGTCAAACCGAGTTTTGGTTTTACCCTAACCCTAGCACATCGGTTCCACCAAGTTGTACTAGTCGGTCCCACTGAAAACCCTAACAGTCACTAGGTTTACTAAATCGGTCCGACTGAGTTTTTCCTTTGGTCTCACCGAGATTGGTAAATTGAGTGTAACGGTTAGATTTTGTGTGGAGGCTATATATACCCCTCCACCCACTTTTCATTCTGTGAGAGATCCATCAGAACATACCTACACTTCCAATACACATTTTCTGAGAGAGAACCACCTACACTTGTGTTGAGGTCAAGATATTCCATTCCAACCATATGAATCTTGATCTCTAGCCTTCCCCAAGTTGCTTTCCACTCAAATCTTCTTTCCACCAAATCCAAATCCTGTGAGAGAGAGTTGAGTGTTGGGGAGACTATCATTTGAAGCACAAGAGCAAGGAGTTCATCATCAACACACCATTTGTTACTTCTTGGAGAGTGGTGTCTCCTAGATTGGCTAGGTGTCACTTGGGAGCCTCCAACAAGATTGTGGAGTTGAACCAAGGAGTTTGTAAGGGCAAGGAGATCGCCTACTTCATGAAGATCTACCGCTAGTGAGGCAAGTCCTTCGTGGACGACGACCATGATGGAATAGACAAGGTTGCTTCTTCGTGGACCCTTCGTGGGTGGAGCCCTCCGTGGACTCGCGCAACCGTTACCCTCCATGGGTTGAAGTCTCCATCAACGTGGATGTACGATAGCACCACCTATCGGAACCACGACAAAAACATCCGTGTCTCCAATTGCGTTTGAATACTCCAAACCCTTCTCTTTACATTCTTGCAAGTTGCATGCTTTACTTTCCGCTACTCATATACTCATTGCATGCTTGCTTGATATGTATTGTGTTTGTTAAACTTGTGCTTAAACTCCACTTAAACTTGGGAATATTAAAAACTGCAACTTTTGGCACTTAGTGTCTAATCACCCCCTCTAGACACCTCTTCTCGATCCTTTCAGCGTTTGTAGGCTTTTTCGTTAAATAAGACCATCGAACCCAATGAGGAGCTAAAGGCAGAACAAATATTCACTCAAGATCTATTGACCACCGATACAACTCTACACACACTTGAGGTTTGCTTTACCTAGAACAATTATGAAACTATTTGTTAGGTGAAAGGATAAGTTTGCAAGAATAAAACTAGAAGTACTTTGCAAGAATGAAACTACGAGTAAATTGCAAGGTAATAAAAGTGGATATCTTATGTCAATAAGAAAGTCATTTGTCCCTAGGCAATTGATAATTAGATCGGTACTCATTGTTGCAATTTTATATGAGGGAGAGGCATGAGTTAACATACTTTCTCTACTTGGATCATATGCACTTATGGTTGGAACTCTAGCAAGCATCCGCAACTACAAAAGATCATTAAGGTCGTAAAACCCAACCATAGCATTAAGTATCAAGTCCTCTTTACTCCCATACACAACAACCCACTTATCCGTGTTCAGGCTTCTGTCACTTTGGCAACAGACAATAAGAAAATTATGAACGTATTGCAACACCCTACAACGGGGACCCCTCAAGTTTGCGCGGGATGGAGGGCTCCATAGGACAACACCATAATAAAATATACACTCAAACCAACTGATGACCCACAAGTATAGGGGATTTATCGTAGTCCTTTCGATAAGTAAGAGTGTCGAACCCAACGAGGAGCAGAAGGAAATGATAAGCGGTTTTCAGTAAGGTATTCTCTGCAAGTACTGAAATAAGTGGTAACAGATAGTTTTGTGATGAGATAATTTGTAACGAGCAACAAGTAACAAAAGTAAATAAAGTGCAGCAAGGTGTCCCAATCCTTTTTGTAGCAAAGGACAAGCCTGGACAAACTCTTATATAAGTAAAAGTGCTCCCGAGGACACATGGGAATATCGTCAAGCTAGTTTTCATCACGTTCATATGATTCGCGTTCGGTACTTTGATAATTTGGCATGTGGGTGGACCGGTGCTTGGGTGCTGTTCTTACTTGAATAAGCATCCCACTTATGATTAACCTCTATTGAAAGCATCCGCAACTACAACAAAAGTATTAAGGTAAACCTAACCATAGCATGAAACATATGGATCCAAATCAGCCCCTTACGAAGCAACGCATAAACTAGGGTTTAAGCTTCTTTCACTCTAGCAACCCATCATCTACTTATTACTTCCCAATGCCTTCCTCTAGGCCCAAATAATGGTGAAGTGTTATGTAGTCGACGTTCACATAACACCACTAGAGGCTAGACAACATACATCTCATCAAAATATCGAACGAATACCAAATTCACATGACTACTAATAGCAAGACTTCTCCCTTGTCCTCAGGAACAAACGTAACTACTCACAAAGCATATTCATGTTCATAATCAGAGGGGTAATAATATGCATAAAGGATCTGAACATATGATCTTCCACCAATTAAACCAACTAGCATCAACTACAAGGAGTAATTAACACTACTAGCAACCTGCTAGCACCAATCCCGGACTTGGAGACAAGAATTGGATACAAGAGATGAACTAGGGTTTTGAGATGAGATGGTGCTGATGAAGATGTTGATGGAGATTGCCCTCTCCCGATGATAGGAGCATTGGTGATGACGATGGCGATGATTTCCCCCTTCGGGAGGGAAGTTTCCCCGGCAGAACAGCTCTGCCGGAGCTCTAGATTGGATCCGCCAAGGTTTCGCCTTGTGGCGGCGGAGTTTCGTCCTGAAAGGTTGCTTCTTTTTTTTCTCGACGAAAGACTTCATATTGGAGAAGATGGTCATCAGAGAGCCACCAGGGGGCCCACGAGGTAGGGGGCATGCCCTGGGGGGGGGGGGCGCCCCCCACCCTCGTGGAAAGGGTGTGGGCCCCCTGGTCTCCATCTTTGGCGAGTATTTTTCTTTGTTTATTATAAGATATTCCGTGGAGTTTCAGGACTTTTGGAGTTGTGCTGAATAGGTCTCTAATATTTGCTCCTTTTCCAGCCCAGAATTCCAGCTGCCGGCATTCTCCTTCCTTATGTAAACCTTGTAAATTAAGAGAAAATAGCCATAAGTATTGTGACATAATGTGAAATAACAGCCCATAATGCAATAAATATCGATATAAAAGCATGATGCAAAATGGACGTATCAACTCCCCCAAGCTTATACCTCACTTCTCCCAAGCGAAAGCCGATGACAATAAATATGTCCCCATGTTTAGAGGTAGAGGCATTGATAAAAATAAAATACGGACATGAGGGCATCATGATTATTCTCATAACAGCAACATACATAGATATTGTCATATGATTACTTATGTTCAAGTGATGATCTATTCACAATGCAAAAGTATGAATCAGAAACCTTATTGAGAACCAACAAACTAGAACCTCAGTCATTCAAGCAATTGCAATTTATCATAACATCAGAAAGAGTCTATGTCAGAGCTGAAAAGCAAGTCCACATACTCAACTATCATCTAGTCCTTCATAATTGCTAACACTCGCGCAATACTTGTGGTTACGGAGTTTTAATCGGACACAGAGAAATATAGGGGCTTATAGTTTCACCCCACAACCTTTTACCTCGAGGGTAATGTCAACAATAATAACTCATGCCCCCCTATATCCAATTAGATATATATCAGGTTCTTTCCAACATGCTGGGCTTGCCAAAGGATAAAATGAAAAAGGGAGAGGTGAAGATCACCATGACACTGCATAAGGTAGAGGATAATAAAAGATAGGCCCTTCGTAAAGGGAAGCAGAGCTTGCCATGCGCTTTTATGGTTGGATGCACAAAATCTTACTGCGAAAGAACGTCACTTTATATTGCCCCTTGTGATATGAACCTTTATTATGCAGTCCGTCGCTTTTATTACTTCCACATCACAAGATCATATAAAGCTTATTTCTCCCACACTAATCATACATATTTAGAGCAATTTTTATTACTTTGCACCGATGGCAACTTACTTGAAGTATCTTACTCAATCCATAGGTAGATATGGTGGACTCTCATGGCAAAACTGGTTTAAGGGTATTTGGAAGCACAAGTAGTATCTCTACTTGGTGCTGAGAATTTGGCTAGCATGAGGGGGAAAGGCAAGCTCAACATGTTGGATGATCCATGACAACATACTTTATCTCAGATATAAGAAAACATAACCCATTACGTTGTCTTCCTTGTCCAACATCAACTCTTTAGCATGTCATATTTTGATGAGTGCTCCCAATCATAAAAGATGTCAATAATTGTATATTTATATGTGAAACCTCTCTTTCCTTATTACTTCCTATTAATTGCAACAATGACCAAAGCTATGTCTGCCAACTCCCAACAACTTTTAATCATCACACTCTTTCTATGTGAAGTCATTACTATCAATAAGATCAATATAAACTTTTTTTCTACTTATTCTTTTTCTCTTTTCTTTTATTCACCCAAGATCATAGCAAGAAAATCAAGCCCTTGACTCAACACTAATCTTTATTATATAGCTCACGGACTCGATTACATAGAGAGATCATAAGGCAAAACTCAAAACTAGATCATGCCATAAACTTTATTCTACTAGATCAAAATACTACCACAAGGATCGAACTAAGAAAAACGGTAAAGATAAAAGTGATGGTGATACGATACCGGGGCACTCCCCCAAGCTTGGCAATTGCCAAGTGGAGTGCCCATACCCAGGTGATTATGTCTCCTTTGTTGGTGAAGGTGGGGTTGTTGATGGCGGATAGTCGCACATCGAGCGTAGGAGGTTTTCTAACTTGCGGTTAATGCCCTTAAGTGCGATGATATGCTCCTTCAACAAAATATTTTCACGTGTGAGATACTTATTTTGTATATGAGCCAAATCAATCATCTTGAAAGCTTCGAGTTCTGTAGGGGTAAGAAGATTATGATCCAGTTGAAGGGTGTCTTGTGTTGCTGGAACTTGGTCCTCCATGGCCTTCTTGATCCCTTCATCCTTGTTGATCTCCATAGGTTCTTCTCTCTTTAGCTCTGTCTTTATTAGCCAAGCATCCTTGCCCTCATGGTTGGAGGAGGAGGGAGACGACATAGTGCCTGGCCTTGACAACCCTGACAGAAAATAGCTCGAAACAAAGACAGGAGATTTTTGCGTGATACGGGAGTCAAAACCTTCGGGAGAATATATAGTGATTTTTTACCGACCAAAATACGTATAATGCAAGAAAACGGATTCCGGAAGGCACACAAGGAGCTCACGAGGTAGGGGGGCGTGCCCAGGGGGGTAGGCCGCGCCCTCCGCCCTCGTGGGGCCCTCGTGTCCTTCCCGGACTGCTACTTAATTTTCAATTTTTCTAAATATTCCAAAACGGAGAAATATTGCCTTAAAAATTGTTTTGGAGTCGGTTTACTTACCGTACCACATACCTATTCATTTTCGGAGTCTGCAACATTCTGGAAAGTGTCCCTTATGTATTCCTCTGGGGTTACGGTTTCAATAATATTGGTTTCAATATTTATGGGATTACCTGAGATATAATGTTTAATTCTCTGACCGTTTACCACCTTCGGATTTGTGCCTTCGAAGTTGTTGATTTTTATGGCACCGGAATGATAGACCTCCTCGATAACATAGGGGCCTTCCCATTTAGAGAGAAGTTTTCCTGCAAAAAATCTTAAACGTGAGTTGTATAGCAATACATAATCACCTACATTAAACTCACGCTTTTGTATCCTTTTGTCATGCCATCTTTTAACCTTTTCTTTAAACAACTTCGCATTTTCATAAGCTTGGGTTCTCCATTCATCAAGTGAGCTAATATCAAATAACCTCTTTTCACCGACAAGTTTAAAATCATAGTTGAGCTCTTTAATAGCCCAATATGCCTTATGTTCTAGTTCGAGAGGTAAGTGACATGCTTTTCCATATACCATTTTATACGGAGACATACCCATTGGATTTTTATATGCAGTTCTATAGGCCCATAATGCATCATCAAGTTTCTTGGACCAATTCTTTCTAGAACTATTGACAGTCTTTTGCAAAATTAATTTGAGTTCTCTATTACTCAATTCTACTTGACCACCAGACTGTGAGTGATACGGAGATGCAATTCTATGATTGACGTCATATTTAGCAAGCATTTTACGGAAAGCGCCATGAATAAAATGTGAACCACCATCAGTCATTAAATATCTAGGGACTCCAAAGCTCGGAAAAATAACTTCTTTAAGCATTTTAATAGAGGTGTTATGATCAGCACTACTAGTTGGAATAGCTTCTACCCACTTAGTAACGTAATCAACAGCAACTAAAATATGTGTATATCCATTAGAGGCAGGAAAAGGTACCATATAATCAAAGCCCCAAACATCAAACGGTTCAATAACAAGTGAATAATTCATAGGCATTTCTTAACGTCTACTAATATTACCAATTCTTTGACATTCATCACAAGATAGGACAAACTTATGGGCATCCTTGAAGAGAGTAGGCCAATAAAACCCGGATTGCAATACCTTATGTGCAGTTCTATCTCCCGCGTGGTGTCCTCAATAAGTTTCGGAGTGGCACTTGCATAGGATCTGTTCCTTTTCATGCTCAGGTACACAACGTCTAATAACACCATCTACTCCTTCTTTATAAAGATGTGGGTCATCCCAAAAGTAATGTCTCAAATCATAGAAGAACTTTTTCTTTTGTTGGTATGTGAATTTAGGTGGTATAAATTTAGCAACTATGTAATTAGCATAATCATCAAACCAAGGGGTAGTACGAGAAGTACTTATGACATTTAATTGTTCATCAGGAAAGCTATCATCAATAGGTAGTGTGCCATCAACAACATTCTCTAACCTAGATAAGTTGTCTACAACGGGGTTCTCAGCTCCTTTTCTATCAACAATATGCAAATCAAATTCTTGTAGCAAGAGAACCCATCTAATAAGTCTAGGTTTAGCATCTTTCTTCTGCATAAGATATTTAATAGCAGCATGATCAGTGTGGATAGTTACTTTAGAATCAACAATATAAGGTCTGAACTTATCACAAGCAAATACAACTGCTAAAAGTTCTTTTTCAGTAGTAGCATAATTTCTTTGAGCATTGTCTAGGGTCTTACTAGCATAATGGATAACATTTAATTTCTTATCAACTCTTTTCCCTAAAATAGCACCTACAGCATAATCGCTAGCATCACACATAATTTCAAAGGGTAAATTCCAATCAGGTGGCTGAACAATAGGTGCAGAGACTAATGCTTTCTTAAGTATTTCAAATGCTTCTACACAATCATATCAAAGACAAATGGTATATCATTTTGTAATAAATTAGTCAGAGGCCGAGAAATTTTGGAGAAGACCTTAATGAACCTCCTATAAAATCCGGCTTGACCAAGGAAACTTCTTATACCTTTGATGTCCTTGGGACATGGCATCTTTTCAATAGCATCAACCTTGGCTTTATCAACTTCAATACCTCTTTCGGAAACTTTATGCCCCAAGACAATACCTTCATTAAGCATAAAGTGGCACTTTTCCCAATTCAAGACAAGATTAGTTTCTTCACATCTCTGCAAAAGTCGACCAAGATTGCTCAAGAAACCATCAAAAGAAGATCCATAGATGGAAAAGCGTCCATGAAAACCTCACAAATCTTTTCACAAAAGTCAGAGAATATAGCCATCATGCATCTTTGAAAGGTAGCAGGTGCATTACATAAACCAAAAGACATATGTCTATAAGCAAAAGTACCAAAAGGGCATGTAAAAGTAGTCTATGATTGATCTTTAGCCGACACAGGTATTTGAGAGAAACTAGAATAACCATCTAGAAAGTAGTAATGTGTATGCTTGCATAATCTTTCTAGCATTTGATCGATAAAAGGTAAGGGGTAATGATCTTTCTTAGTAGCCTTATTTAATTTGCGGAAATCAATTACCATCCTATAACCTGTAATAATTCTTTGTGGAATCAATTCATCTTTATCATTAGGAACAACAGTTATACCTCCCTTCTTAGGGACACAATGAACAATACTTACCCACTAATTATCAGCAACGGGATAAATTATACCTGCCTCAAAAAGCTTTAGTATTTCTTTTCTTACCACTTCTTTCATTTTAGGATTCAGACGTCGTTGAGGATCACGAACTGGTTTGGCATCTGCTTCCAAATTTATTTTATGTTGACATAGAGTGGGACTAATGCCCTTAAGATCATCAAGAGTATATCCAATAGCAGCATGGTGCTTCTTCAGAGTTTTCAATAATCTTTCTTCTTCATGCTCTGAAAGGTTAGCACTAATAATAACAAGATATATCTTCTTTTCATCAAGATAAGCTTATTTAAGATTATCAGGCAACGGTTTAAGCTCAAACACGGGATCATCCTTAGGTGGAGGGGGATCCCCTAGGATTTCAACAGGCAAATTGTGTTTCAGAATAGGTTCATGTTTAAAGAATACATCATCTATTTCCCTTCTTTCATTCATAAACATATCATTCTCATGGTCTAGCAAATATTGTTCTAAAGGATCACTAGGAGGTACGGCAATAGAAGCAATACCAATAATTTCATCCTTACTAGGAAATTCTTCTTCACTGTGTTGTTTACTAAATTTAGAGAAATTAAATTCATGAGTCATATCGTCCAAGACAATAGTAACAACATTCTTTTTGCAGTCTATCTTAGCATTAACAGTGTTCAAGAAGGGTCTACCAAATTTAATGGGACAAAAGCTATCTTGTGGGGAACTAAGAACAAGAAAATCAGCAGGATATTTAGTTTTCCCGCACAAGACTTCAACATCTCTAACAATTCCCACTGCTGAAATAGTATCTCTATTAGCAAGTTTAATTGTGACATCAATATTTCTAACTCATCAGGTGCAATTTCATGCTTGATTTCTTTATACAAGTCATAAGATATAACACTAGCACTAGCACCCATATCACATAAGCCATGATAACAATGTTCTCCTATTTTAACAAAAATAACAGGCACGCCTACCACAGGTCTATGTTTATCTTTAGCACAAGGTTTAGCAATTCTAGCAGTTTCACCACAGAACTGAATAACATGCCCATCAATATTATCAGACAAGAGATCTTTAACAATAGCAATATTAGGTTCAACTTTAACTTGCTCAGGAAGCGTATATGTTTTAATATTGCTTTTACGAACCACAGTTGAAGCTTTAGCATGATCCTTTATCCTAACAGGGAAATGTGGTTTCTCAACGTAACAAGTAGGAACAATAGGATCATTATAAGTGACAGCCTTTTCTTCAACTTTAATAGGTGCAGCTACTTTTACTTCTATGGGAGGATGATATTTAAACCACTTCTCCTTAGGGAGAACAACATAAGTAGCAAAAGATTCACAGAAAGAAGCTACTATCTCAGAATCAAGTCCATATTTAGTGCCAAACTTACGGAAAATATCGGTATCCATAAAAGATTTAACACAATAAAACTTAGGTGTCATACCTGACTCCTTACTATTGTCGAGGTCCCAATCTTCAGAGTTGCGTTTAATTCTATCCAATAAATCCCATCTAAATCCAATAGTCTTCATCATAAAAGAGCCAACACAAGAAGTATCGAGCATGGTGCGATTATTTTCAAAAATCCGAGCATAATTTTTTTGAAGAATTGTTTCTCTTGGGAGCTCATGATTGGGGCATGAATATAACATTGATTTAAGCCTCCCCCAAGCTTGAGCGATGCTTTCTCCTTCGCGAGGCCAAAAATTATATATATAATTGCGATCACGATGAACAAGATGCATAGGGTAATACTTTTGATGAAATTCCAATTTCAATCTTCTATAGTTCCATGATCTCGTATCATCACATAGCCTATACCATATCAATGCGTCTCCCTTCAAAGATAAAGGGAAGACCTTCTTCTTAGCAACATCATCGGGTATACCTGCAAGCTTAAATAATCCACAAACTTCATCCACATATATTGGGTGTTCATCAGGATGCTTTGTTCCATCTCCTGTAAAAGGATTAGCTAGCAGTTTTTCTATCATACCCGAAGGATACTCATAAGGAATTTCATTTTCAATAGGTTCAGTAGGTTGAGGAGCAACTCTTTGCTCAACTGGTCGGGGTGAAGATACCCCGAACAAGCCCCTCAGAGGATTACTTTCCATAGTAACAAGTGACAGTAAATTTCAGCACACTATATAAATTTTTCCTTACCAAATTCCACCTACCAAAGGCGCTTCACTCCCCGGCAACAGCGCCAAAAAAGGGTCTTGATGACCCACAAGTATAGGGGATCTATCTAGTCCTTTTGATAAGTAAGAGTGTCGAACCCAACGAGGAGCAGAAAGAAATGATAAGTGGTTTTTAGTAAGGTATTCTCTGCAAGTACTGAAATAAGTAGTAACAGATAGTTTTGTGATGAGATAATTTGTAACGAGCAACAAGTAACAAAAGTAAATAAATTGCAGCAAGGTGGGCCAATAATTTTTGTAGCAAAGGACAAGCCTGGACAAACTCTTATATAAGGAAAAATGCTCCCGAGGACACATGGGAATATCGTCAAGCTAGTTTTCATCACATTCATATGATTCGCGTTCGGTACTTTGATAATTTGACAGGTGGGTGGACCGGTGCTTGGGTGCTGTTCTTACTTGAACAAGCATCCCACTTATGATTAACCTCTATTGCAAGCATCCGCAACTACAACAAAAGTATTAAGGTAAACCTAACCATAGCATGAAACATATGGATCCAAAATCAGCCACTTACGAAGCAACGCATAAACTAGGGTTTAAGCTTCTGTCACTCTAGCAACCCATCATCTACTTATTACTTCCCAATGCCTTCCTCTAGGCCCAAATAATGGTGAAGTGTTATGTAGTCGACGTTCACATAACACCACTAGAGGCTAGGCAACATACATCTCATCAAAATATCGAATGAATACCAAATTCATATGACTACTAATAGCAAGACTTCTCCCTTGTCCTCAGGAACAAATGTAACTACTCACAAAGCATATTCATGTTCATAATCAGAGGGGTAATAATATGCATAAAGGATCTGAACATATGATCTTCCACCAATTAAACCAACTAGCATCAACTACAAGGAGTAATTAACACTACTAGCAACCTACTAGCACCAATCCCGGACATGGAGACAAGAATTGGATACAAGAGATGAACTAGGGTTTTGAGATGAGATGGTGCTGATGAAGATGTTGATGGAGATTGCCCTCTCCAGATGAGAGGAGCATTGGTGATGACGATGGCGATGATTTCCCCCTCCGGGAGGGAAGTTTCCCCGGCAGAACAGCTCTGCCAGAGCTCTAGATTGGATCCGCCAAGGTTCCGCCTCGTGGCGGCGGAGTTTCGTCTCAAAAGGTTGCTTCTTATTTTTTTCTCGATGAAAGACTTCATATAGGAGAATATTGTCATCGGAGAGCCACCAAGGGGCCCACGAGGTAGGGGAGCGCGCCCTAGGGGGGGCGCCCCCCACCCTCGTGGAAAGGGTGTGGGCCCCCTGGTCTTCATCTTTGGCGAGGATTTTTCATTATTCATTATAAGATATTCCGTGGAGTTTCAGGACTTTTGGAGTTGTGCAGAATAGGTCTCTAATATTTGCTCCTTTTCCAGCGAGAATTCCAGCTGCCAGCATTCTCCTTCCTTATGTAAACCTTGTAAAATAAGAGAGAATAGCCATAAGTATTGTGATATGATGTGAAATAATAGCCCATAATGCAATAAATATCGATATAAAAGCATGATGCAAAATGGACGTATCACCAACCACGACCATCAATTAGCCCATAGGAAAAAACAGATCTACTCAAACATCATAGGATAACCACATATCATTGGGAAATAATATATAGTGTTGAGCACCATGTTTAAGTAGAGATTACAGCGGGAGAAGAGTTGTTACACTTCTGCATAGAGGGGGAGAAATTTGGTGTTGACGGTAGCAAGATTGTTGATGTAGATCGTCATCACGATCCTTTCCCCGGCGGCACTCCGACGCCACCGGGAGAGAGGGGGAGAGAGCCCCCTTCTTCTTCTTATTCTTCTTCCTTGGCCTCCCCCCTAGATGGGAGGAGAGTTCCCCCACTGCTCCATGCCTCCATGGAGGCGGAGGGGCGGTGTGACGCCCCCCATTTGATCGTACACTAATCATACGCGCAAATGTGTACGATCAATATCAGGGACTCATGGGAAGATATCATAACACAACTCTAAACACAAATAAAATAATACAAGCTTCATATTACAAGCCAGGGGCCTCGAGTGATCGAATACAAGCTCGATACACAAGCATCAATGGAAGCAACAATATCTGAGTACATACATAAGGTTAGACAAGACTAACTTAAGAAGGCTAGCACAAAAGCAACAACGATCGAAGAGGCAAGGCCTCCTGCCTGGGACCTCCTAACTACTCCTAGTAGTCGACGGTCTCCACGTAGTAGTATCCTCGGGGTAGTAGTAGACGTCGGCGGTGGCATCTGGCTCCTGGGATCCACCATCTGGTTACAACAACCGGAAAGAAGGAAGAAAGGGGAAAAGGGGTAGCAAAGCAACCTTGAGTACTCATCCAATGTACTCGCAAGCATCAGATCTATACTAAGTATGCATTGGTATCAAAGGAAGGTATGTATCTATGGACTGAACTGCAGAAAGCCAGAATAGAGGGGAAGGCCTAGCCTATCAAAAACTAGCATCTTCAAGCAGCTGCAAGCATCTTGCAGCATGTAGAAGAGTAAAGAATAGCAGTTTATATTTAACAAACATGTTGTAGAATTAACACCCAGAGATCCTTCCTGGACTCCCTACGAGAAAGCAATCCCAGAGCCAACATCTCCATCACATATCTCACATAACTAGTTCTAGATGTAATAGATCAGGATACAAGTCTGAATGTCCATTACCTTTGACACGGTATTCGAATATATAACTTCCCTGTAGGGGTGCACCACGTTACCCAACACGCTTGATTAGTCTGGCCAGACACACCTTTCTAGGGTCAATGCCCAACTTGGAAGATCAACACGTCGCAGCCCTACCTAGGCTCAGCAGAGAGGTCCCCGCCGGTCTACATCCTAAGCACTCCAGAGTCTTGGGCCCATCGCCCGTTGCACTCTGGGTCGTTGCGTGCAGGGTGGATATGTAACACCCCGGATGTAACTTTCCCTATTTGTACTCGAACTCTTGCCGTTTCCATCGTTAAGTTATATTTATTTTCTCAGGTTCGGGTTTTGTCTTCGTGTGTTGTTGTCTTTGTCATGCATCTTATATCATGTCATCATGTGCATTGCATTTGCATACGTGTTCGTCTCATGCATTCGAGCATTTCCCCGTTGTCCGTTTCGCATTCCGGCGCTTCGTTCTCCTCCGGTGGTCATTTCTAGCTTTCTTTCGTGTGTGGGGATTAAACATTTCTGGATTGGACCGAGACTTGCCAAGCGGCCTTGGTTTACTACCCGTAGACCGCCTGTCAAGTTTCGTGTCATTTGGACTTCGTTTGGTACTCCAACGGTTAACCGAGGGACCGAAAAGGCCTCGTGTGTGTTGCAGCCCAACACCCCTCCATTTTGGCCCAAAACCCACCAAACTCTGCTCCATGTCCTAGAGCGTTCGATCACGATCGCGTGGCCGAAAACCGCACCTCATTTGGACTCTCCTAGCTCCACTTATGCCTATAAATACACCCCCTCCGTTTTCGGATCTTCCCTCTCCCCGAAACCCTAAAAATCTCAGATCCGCCGCACCTCCCGCCGACGGACACGTCCGATTTGGGCCGGACGTGTCCGCCACCGCCCGCCGCCGCCAATCAAGCCGTGCCACGTGGCAGCCGCCACCTCGCCGCCGCCACGGGCCGGGGAGCCCAAAGCCGGCCCCCGCGGCCCGTCTTCTTTGCCCCGCCGCCCAGCTCCTCCCGCGAGCGCCCCGCCGCCTCCTTCCTCAACTCCGGCGGCCGGAGCGCCCCGCCGCCCCGTCCATCAACTCCGGTGGCCGGAGCGCCCCTCCGCCCCGCCACTCGACTCCGGTGGCTGGAGCTCCGCCGCCTCCCTCCACGGCGAGCGCCGCCCCCCGCGGCCACCCTCGCCGCCCCGGCCTTCTTCTCCCTCGCCGGCGAGCTCCACCAGCTCCGGCGCCGGTCGTCCTCGGCTTCCGCGCCGACCGGAGAACAGTGCAGCGCCGCGCCTCGGTTTCCGTGCGAACCCTGGATCCAGATCCAGAGGTTGTTTTTTTGCTAAGTCCTTAGAATTTTTACTCCATATGCTCCTGTTCGAGACCCCGTAACTTTGCATCCGTAGCTCCGATTTGGGCATATAGCATATCAAAATGTTCGCCTCGATGAGTACATCATTTCATTCCATTGCATCATTTTCATTTGAGTTCATATTGATGCCCGAAATGCTGTTAGAAGAGGCCTTCATGAGTTAATTGTCAGATCTGCTAGTTCATCTTAGACTTTTGTCATTTTTGCCATGATTGTTGTGTGCATGATATGCCTGTGAGTCCTTCATATGTTTTGTTAAGCATCTTGTTATCTTTCCAGAGGTGCAACCCGTGCATTTTTAGGATGTGTGTGGTGACTTGTGCAAGCTTGCAAAGTGAGTCACCCGGTAAATCTGTTTTCAGGGACTTAGCAGTTTTCACTAAGTCTGGGATTATTTAGTTCATGATGTCATATGTTCGGCTTGTTTCCTACTGATCCGTGCCTCTTTTGAGGATGATCAGTAAAGGAGTTTTGTTAATCATGTTATGCTCTATCCATCCATGTCTTTTCTTGCAATTATGGAGCAACCTAGCTTGAGTCAATCGAGCTCTACTTTTGCTTCGTGGTGAATCTGAGCAGATCGTCAACTCGTTTGCGATTTTGCCGATGCTATTGTAGTTGATCCGTGCATGCTATGCCATTGTTCTTGCCATGTCTAGCTAGAATTTTGTTCCTTCTTAAGGGATGTATACTTGCCTTGCCATGACTTGCACCTTAGTGAGTGCATCGAGCTCGTTTACATGCCTTCGTGAGTTATATTTCAGCATGTCTCAGTTTTCACTAAGTCTGAAAACTGATTGTGTTTTAGCTATGTTCGTGTGCTTATTAGTATATTTTGTGATCCCTTTTGGCCCCAGGTCACTTAGGGACTTTTGTTAAGCTTGTTGAGTAGCTCCATGCCATGTTCTTACTTGTCTTAATCAGGTCATTTATCATGTTGTTTTGCTACTCCGAAGAGGGCTTCGTGACCTGAAATTTCAGACAAGTGTTAATTTCACCAAGTCTGGAATCTGTTTTGCATTTGCGTTTTTGCCATGCTTGTTTGAACCTGATAATGGATGAATTGGCCGTGGCTCAGTGCTAGACTTTTGTTAAGCATCTTGTGTGGATCCCTGACATGCATTTTGTTGTCATGTTTGGTGGCTGTAGCATGTTCATTTCGTTGCATCTAGATGCCTACTTGCTGTAAATCGCAGACCGGTGTCATTCTTAAATCGCTTGCCATTTCCAAACCGTAACTCCGATTCCGGGGTTCTTTATATCGTTTTCAAGCGATTTCATCTAATCTTTTCAGTGGCACCCTTGGAAATCCAAGTTGAGGCCAGGTTCATGCATTTTCTGTCATATCTTGCATTTTGCATCCCGCATAGCATATCATCATTGCATCATATCGCTTGATCCTTGCACGTGGTTGATTGTATCCTTGTTGCTTGTTTGTCTTGTTTGGGTAGATCCGGGAGACGAGTTCGCTACCGAGGAGCCCATTGAGTTAGCTTTTGAGGATCCAGTCAACTCTGACAACTGTGCTGGCAAGATGATCATACCCTCGAAATCACTACTATCTTTGCTATGCTAGTTTGCTCGCTCTTGCTATGCCAAGGCTACGATGCCTACCTTTTGCTTGTCAGCCTCCCAAATTGCCATGTCAACCTCTAACCCGCCATTGTCCTAGCAAACCATTGATTGGCTATGTTATCGCTTTGCTCAGCCCCTCTTATAGCGTTGCTAGTTGCAGGTGAAGATTGGAGGCCGTTCCTTGTTGGAACATTTACTTACTTGTTGGGATATCATTATATTGCTATGTTATCTTAATGCATCTATATACTTGGTAAAGGGTGGAAGGCTCGGCCTCTCGCCTAGTGTTTTGTTCCACTCTTGCCGCCCTAGTTTTCGTCATATCGGTGTTATGTTCCCGGATTTTGCGTTCCTTACGCGGTTGGGTTATAATGGGAACCCCTTGACATTTCTCCTTGATTAAAGCTTGTCCAGCAATGCCCAACATTGGTCTTACCATTTGCCACCTAGCCTTTTCTTTCCCTTGGGTTCTGCAGACGCAAGGGTCATCTTATTTTAACCCCCCCGGGCCAGTGCTCCTCTGAGTGTTGGTCCCACCGAGCGATGTCCGAGGCTACCAGGGGCAACTCTGGGCTGGCTTACCCGACGTTTGGCTCATCTGAGTGTGCCCTGAGAAAGAGATATGTGCAGCTCCTATCGGGATTTGTCGGCACATTCGGGCGGTGTTGATGGTCTTGTTTTAACCTGTCGAAGTGTCTTGAATTACCGAGATACCGAGTCTGATCGGAACGTCTTGGGAGGAGGTCTATTCCTTCGTTGACCGTGAGAGCTTGTCATGGGCTAAGTTGGGACTCCCCTGCAGGGATTGAACTTTAGAAAGACGTGCCCACGGTTATGGGCAGATGGGAATTTGTTAATGTCTGGTTGTAGATAACTTGAACCTTAACTTAATTAAAATGAATCAACTGAGTGTGTTACCGTGATGGCCTCTTCTCGGCGGAGTCCGGGAAGTGGACACGGTGTTGGAGTAATGTTTGCGCAGGTTGCCCCCTAGCTTCTCGCTCGTGCTTTGCCTCATCTTCTCGCTCTCTTTTGCGAATAAGTTAGCCACCATACTTGCTAGTCGCTTGCTGCAGCTCCACTTATATTTTACCTTGCCCTTCCT